>NW_009209793.1:28417-109787 GCF_000690835.1 Fulmarus glacialis
ACCTTTTATTCTATACATAAGGAATTTTTTTTAACAAAGCACAGTAACACACAAAAGCCCCAATTTATTCTTTATTCTCTTTTTTCCACTAATACCTCATGCTTAAATACAAAACTAAAATGTTTTTTGGCATGCCTGACCTTCCTTAACTCCATTTGTCCTCCCGTTCCAAATAAATTCAATTTAAAGGTTCATGTTGACCCTAAATTGTAGGATAAGTCTGTGACCTAGGTAGAAATTTCCTACAAAATGTGAATCTTAAATTGAATTTTGAACTCTCTCTGGCAAAATGAATGCTAACTGCAAGTTTATTTGTAGTCCTGCTTGTTACATTTTTGTCAGCACAAGCTTTATTCCTCCAAATATATTACTGAATGAAAGAAAGAAGCTATTCTTTTATCTGTTAATGCTGATGCCTGTAATCCGTCCTGTTCATTTTCTATGCTGCTATTTTCTTTGTATGGTTCTTCTCCAGCTTATATAGCACAGAAAAACGTAATTGCTTAAGTCTGATGTACTTTTCTATTCCTGGCAACAGTGTAGGTTGCTAAACCATTATGTGGGAGATGCCTTCTGGAATATGAAGTGTGTGTTGCAGTTGGGATATGGCAGGGTTAGGGTCTGGTCTAGGAGGAGCCTTTTAATTAGCTTTTTAGATATTTTCTATAGAGCTGCCAATTAGATTGTCATTTCCTGAGCATTTTTTGCAAGTGGAAAGTGTTCTTTCTGAAGGTTTAATGTTACAGGACTTCCCTAATGTATGTGGTATCACTTAATTTTCGGAGATCAGGAGTGAAACCCCTGAATTTATACCAGCAGCTGGTGTTTGACAAAAGCCAGGAAACAACTCTTCATCTGATGGCATGAGGACAGACCTGTTTCCCTGCATAGCTAATCACTTTTGATTTATTGCCGTTTGAAGTTTTATTCGATTGTTAATATTTGCAAATAATATGCTTGGTGCTGCATAGCGTATAACACTGGAGACGGATTGTGCCCCAAAAGGCTAGGGCAGCTTATGTTTACTCATTTGCACATACTGTACCTGAGTCTTAATTTTTTTTTTAATAGAGGTTTAATTGGGTCTCTGGTTGAACACTTACGTTCACTTCTGCCCAGGTGCAAAATGGTACCTGTTCAGAAGCCCAGACCCTGAGGTCGGTCAGGGTTGAATTATTCCCTGACCTGCACCTGGCCCTTGGGCAACTGGTTGAACTCCTCTGTAAGTTTTCAAAACGCTATAGAGGACTGACTTGTGTGATACATAGGCTCTTTGTGGATTACATGAACGAGGTTAATTTCAGCTGTAGTTCTACTTATTTACCATAAAATACTAGGACAATGCTACTACTCTTATGTACAGAGGAGTCTTATTAACTGGTGATGCTGATGCATATTGACAAGTCTTAAAACTTTTATCATGTTTTTTCAAATATTTACATTCTAAGTCACTGACTCCTGGAGTCAAGTGATTTTGAAGAAGGATTCCACTTGCATTTAAATGCAAAAGTGAGATTCTGCTTGTTGTGACTGATGAAAAATCTTGAAAATTTCATGAGACTCAAAAGATGAGAAATCAAAAAAAGAACGCTTGAAAATGTTAGGAATCCTTAGGATGAGCTCATGAATGTGCAGGATCTGTTACATGATTTTTGCATGTTGGTGATGCAGAAGAGGGCTGCTCTTAGAGCCCTTGCATTAGGAACAGTTGGACTGCATGCTGTGGTAAGGAGGGCTTCCACGTTTTCGGGCATAAGTTATCTGTCTTCTGAAAGTGGTCATTTGATTTCCTGTCTTGGCAACTAATGATGGAGCAGACAGTAGTTTTAAGATGAGCATGGTCAGTCTACTTGTTAATACACCATGAACATAAACACTGTAAGTTCTGAGGATCCCTGCACTGCTAATTAGTATTTCTGTGGTTTCACTAATCGCTTGAACTGGGAACTTGGCCAAAACTAACAGAAGAGACTTCCAGTACAATAAATTGTTTTAATTTTGTGATCTGATCTTATGCATGGCTCAGTGTTTCTGAAGGCAAGGGTAGAATAAAATCTCATTTTGCCTGATAACATATGCAAATCAGAACTTTTTGGTCCCAGATGAAGCTCCGCTTCTATTGACATGGTGCTAGGAAAATGCTGTTAAGAATAAAAAACCACTAAAACTTTATTTTGCTGATAATATTTCATTATTGCTTTGTAAGCTACTTTATCCATAGGGCAAAGTCTGCCAGAGAGATAAGATCCCATAACTCCTGTTTGTTTGTATCATTCCCTTTATGATTTATAGAGTGCCGTAGATGCTCATGGCGTTTTGCAGACATATGAAAGATTGACATGTTCTTGCTTCAAAGAATTTAAAAATTTTGCAGTTTAGCAGCAGTCAGCAGTTCCTCCTATCTGAATTCTACTTTTAATGGCACTGTATAAAATCACTATTACACAGCCACCAAATGAAATGGCATTTTATTTTTAGTTACAAATGCAATGTTTTAAAAATGTTTGCTAAAGGTCCTAGACTGTCTACATGATGGGCTAGAATAGTCTATTCCCTGGCCTGAAGACAGAACAGAAAGGGTACAAAATAGCCTCCTATCCTCAGTGACTGCTAGTAAGGGGGCCACATAGCACTAAACATGGTAGGGACGTTTATGATATGGGTAGGACTCACTGCTGAGGAGGTGAAGATTCATAGCTCCTTTCACAGCAGGAGCCAAACTGCATTCCTGTGGTAATGACTCCCGGCCATCACTGGTTTATGTGAGATTTGAACTAGTGACCGAGCAATGAAATGCTCCGTATCCTGTTACCAACTTCTTGAGTCTCAGAACAGGCACTGCAGACTACTAGCAAGGGGCTTGGGATGATTTCTGTAGCTCTTACAGAGGTCAACCAGCTAATTCCTCACAAACTATCCTGAAAATCTTTCCATTAAAGTTTAAGGATCAAGGTGAGTAAAATTTTTGATGTGGATAATACTTACATGTCCCTGTCTGAAAGAGAATACAGTCACCTGCTCAACACTTTACTTAATTGTATATAAAACCTTTTCCCACCATTAACTTGAAACAATTGGATGTCATTTTATTACCAGTATTTGGAATGTCGGTTTGCTATTTGACACATCTTTATGTTCTGCATTATGTCTTTATAGTAAAATGTGAGTGAAGTTCCACCTTTATACACCCAATTTTAGGATTTCCAGGCAGTCCTATAAAGTAAAATCCTTCCATATCCTGCCCAGGTAATTTAACAGAATTATATATATAAACATAACATTAACAGCAATTTTCTGAGCCTCGTGATTACACTGATTTTGTTTGTCACACACCTGCATGTACTGACTTACCATATTCTGTCACTCATAGTAAACTCTGTCCCACAGCATAATGTGACAGATGCTAATGAATATGATACATCATAATTTTTCAAAGCAGAGATACTTGGAAGGATCTTACTTTCACTTTACTAAATGCTTTGAAAATTAATTTTATTGAAAATAAAGTAAGATTCTGGGGGTTTTAAAGGGCTGTACGCTTGACTCTAAGCATAAGTGAAATTCACTTAAATTTTATGGATTGCTTTGATGAATTCCAGCCTAAAAGATTTTTGAGCAGCAGACTGGTGGGAGGCTGGAATTATTTGGAGGGGTTTTGTTTCTAAGGAGGTGAGTGAAAAAGCCCCCACTGATTTCAGTGGGAACTCGAGCAAGCTGTTACGCTGTTGTCCAGTTACATTTTCTCAGTGCAAGACAGCAGCAGGGGTGGTTTTGTTTGGATTCTTGGGTATAACATAAGGCACTCGGAGGATCGCAAGGTCAAAACTACTCGCGTTTGTCAGACACCCTGCCTTTCTCTTTGAACAAAAGCTCAGCAGAGAGCTCAGTGTAACGGAATTAACAAAATACACGGTTTCAAAGACAATAAACTTTCTTAAGGACTTTGGGAAAGGAGGACTACCGTTCATTCTTCTGTCAGCCTTGAAGTGCAGCACTACACCAGTACAAATATTCTCATGTGGAAGTATGAGGATAGAGACAGGTATAACAACTCTCTGTAATTCTCTGATACGCAGGTTTTTGTTCCATATTTGCTGTGGGGGATCAGCGCGTGTGCGTTGTGATGGGCAAACACAGGCTCCAAATCTCTGTGCATCCACAGCTCTGCTTTTCCCTTGTTCCAATTTTCTCTCTTTGTATTTCTATGTTGTTTACCATCTCCGGTTGCCTGCAACAGGTAATCATGCTCTGGTATCAGCTTCTTATGTTTCGCTGGGTGGCACCTTCCTTTTAGGTTGGTTATCTTTTTCAGCGCAGTGAGTGTGCTGATCTCGTTATCCGCAGGCTTTGCTGTGTGGTTAGGGAGAACTCGCATGGGGCAGGACTTGGTTTTTACCCTGTCTCTATGCTGGTGAAACACCTTTTGACTCCTGGTAGCAACTCAAGGTTGCTCAGCTGTGTCCTTAGTTGAGGAAGAAACAGTTGAAATAGGTTTTAGTAAACATTTAGCTGCTTATCACCTGCTTTAACCAGAAGCGGGGTGGGGTGAGGAGGGCGAGGCGCAGCCGAGGGGCCCTTTTGCCTGAGGGGAAGAGGTGAAACATTCAGGAAGCAGGACGCCCTGCTTGCACAGGCTCCCTGCAGCGGGAGTGCCTCCCAGGGATGGCACACCATGCCCCGCTCTTGCCCCGGGTATTTGGGAAGAAGCACCAAAAAGCGCAGAGGAGGTGTGCGAGGAGGTGTTCACGCTTGGCTGGGCTGACGCACCATCCTGCGCGGCACTGAGGTGGGCGCTGCCGGCACTCCCCTCTGTCGTCCGGGGCGTCTCGCTGGAGGCCGCCATGGTATGAACCAGATCAGTGTCTCTCTGATATGCACAAATGTTTTATCAGTCATGCTTTAAACTACAGGGATTGTCGGCATTTCAGTCACACGCTCTGCTGGGGGGAGTTAATATCCTTCCTGACTGAGTACATTGCCTAGAGGGACCATTTTGTGTGTAACACTGGTAGAGAGAGCGATACCAGGCGCCGAGCGGCACAGGGTAAAAGACTAATGTGCGCTTTGTTAAATGGTGTCTTGGGTTTTGCTGGGTCCCTATTCATAAAACACAACAAAGTGGCGACAAGGATAAACCTTGTCAGCTAAAGGAGCTGCTGGGAATACCAGAGAGTACTTAGTGACTAAAACAAATAAAATTTTGAAATCCTCCCTTCCAAAGGAAAGCACAGAGGGGATTGAACAGGAGTATTTGCAGTGAAATGGCAGCGTGCACGTGAGCGGGGTAGGGGGAGAGGAGGCTCTAGGATTAGCTTGGCCGCACCAGGGCAGAGCGCTCTCTGATGGGGTTGATATGGTGGCTCCAGCAGGCACTTCAGAAGGAGAGATGTGGAGAAGAAGGGCTGCCTGGCAGTTGCAGGTGACCATCCTGAGCAGCAAACCCGGGGCCTGGGTTATCGTCGTGCCCTCAGCCCATGCTGTGCTAGTGGCAGTGGCATTCAGCAGCAGGCACTTTCCAAAACCCTTCTGGATGGTGAGACCCTGCCTGCTCAGTGTAGGGTCCTGTTGTAAGGGGTTAACTATACGTTGTGCGCTGCTACCCTATTTGGGTCTGGGAAGATTCCTTTTTAATTGTAATTAGGCTGTCCTTGTGTTCATGGCTTGTTTCCATATGGGAATTGTTCCTGACAGAAGCTGTTCCAGGAGTTTGGCTGCTCGCCTGGTGCTGGGGAGCTGGGCTTCAGCTCTCTGCTAAACCAGATGCTCCCTTTGAGACTCTGGCCAACTTGCTTAGACTCTCTGTGCCTCAGTTTCTAATCATAAAATGGGAATATTAACATCTACCTGTCTCACAAGGGACTTAGGAACACAGTAATCAGATCAGAGAGAGTGTTGGGGGGAATGGTACATGTTCCTCAGACGGGCAGAGAGCAACATTCATGGATTTGACTCTGGCTTGGACTGTGTCCTTAGTTGAGGCAGACTAAGGCATTAGTTACAAGTGTTGACTTCAGTTCCACAGCAAAGCTTCAACTGAACCTTAAGTCTTTGATAGCCATAGAAAGAGGAGTAATCAAGAGACCAGCGTGAAATAGATGCTCTCTTCCTCTGCCTAAAAATGCAGATAAACTTCCTTGGGATTTTCAGAAATACTTTGTACCTAACTCTTGTTGAAGTTTGCTGCAATATGACAGAAAATGCCACTAGGCCCTTACTGTTTATGTCTTCTGGTACTTATGTCACTCATTTCACCCTTTAGTCAAGGGCTATTTATTTCCTTGCAGTGTTGCCTCATGAGCCTCAGTTGCACCACCATTAGTCACCTCATGGTACTTGACTGAAGAGCCTCTCGGTCCTCTCTGGCAGCTGTTGGTTTGTCCATCACACCCCGGTCACTGGTATCCTCGTGCTCTGGAGATGGAACATGCGCTATGCAGGTTGGGACACTGAAGTCTTGCCAGGGTCGGGCCCTTTCTTTGAATGGGCCACGATGGTGTGTCATTACTTGTGTATCACCCAGTAGCCCAGAATACTGGGCTGAAAGTCAATTTGTATCTTAGTTTGATTTAACCTTTCTTCTCTTTCATTTTTTTCTCTGACCTATAGCATTGTATCCCCTAAGGACAGGGTAGGGCTTTTGCTCTATGACATAGAAAGTTACTGAAAACTTGTGGAAAATTATGTTCCCTTTCACCATTCTCTACTATTGTATTAACTTGTTCAAAGAGCTCCATCAGGTAACAGAGTTTTCTCCAGCAGAGACTCTGCTGCCTCAAGCCTATCATGTTAATCTTCCCTTAATTAGATCCTTCATTCCATTCTCAGGAACAGATGGGAGGCTCAGGGCTGTGAAATATTTGGGATCTCCTGAGAGACCTGAAGAGCATCCTCCACGGTCCTCCACCCCTTCACAAATTTGGTCATCAATACCATCATTCCTATTGAGGTTTTCTGTGAGGGTCTGTTCAAGGGCAAGATGGATATCCTCTCTGCTGCCTGTGGAGTGCTGCAGGCTCACGTTGGCCTTACGGTGTTCCCCTCCCTCCTGGTGCCTCCATCTTTCTGCCTGCACCTCGGCAGCCCTGTGGAAGTGGTGGGGTGAGCTGCCCTTCTTTCCTACAAGGATTTCTGATCTTGTAATGGATTTTGGCTTAGCAGAGCACACACCATTATTTAATCTCCTGCTTTGTTGCCAGGGCAGATGTCATCTTTTCACATGGCTATATGAACCGGTTTCTGTCCTTTTTCCTTCCTCTCAAAAATGTGCTCTCTCTGTACAGTTCCACATCACAGCTTCAATGGGTACCCTAAGATCTTTCTCATGTAACACATACAAAGTCACTAATACTCAGTGGTGCTCGCATCTTCTAGTAATGTCCTAATATCTACTAAGACCAAGTGGAGAAATCACCTCTCTCATTGCTTTAGCATTTGCTCTAACAGTCAGTGGTTTACAGGACTGATAAAATGGGAGTCTTGTACTTTTCTGCCTTGTGCTAGATGTTGATACTCACAAGCCTGTGAATGGGTACCAGGCAAAAAGCAGTAAACTGTGCCTTACTGGGTATACTATATGGCAATGCATAGCCCACATTATTGATGAGAAATCCAATTACCACTGGATTCCATGAGCTTTTCTACATGCTTCTTTAGTATAGCATTGGAGTATTCTGCCAGAAATTCATAGCAAGGTGTGCCCCTGTCGTGCATCCATAAACTAAGGTAGGTACAGCACAGCTAACAAAAAGGGGATGTTGACAAGGGAAGGAAACTGAAACGCAAGAAAACTGACCCCTTTTCTCCTGGATATTATAAAAGAAGATGTACTGCTGTGTGCTCGTGGTGACAGTTATTTTTTGTCATTATTGTAACCTGTTTACTTTCTTGTCTTGTCAGCCAAACACGGGCTAGTCAGCAGTCATCCCTGCCTTTGGATTGGTACTTGCTAGGAGCTGTAGTTTCTCCCATAGAAAACCTGATGTACAGTTTTGTTGGTTTATCCCCTCTTCATTCCTTCCTTGACCTGTCTAAGCCTTTGGTCCAGCTTCGCAGATCCTAAAGGGTTTTAAGTGAAACACCTGCATGTGTAGATTTTAGTCTGGAACAGAACATGGCAACCGTATTTGGAAACTATGGGAGGCGGTTCAGACACTGAGCTCAGCCTGTTAAGGTTGGGTACGTAAAGGATGAGGAAGAAGCTGTGAGTGAAACCCCTTACAGAGGGGTTTTGATCTGTTTTGTTTGTTGGGCCTTGGAATACAGACAAACCCATTAAAATGAGACCATAAAACAAGCCACTGGTTTTGGTATATGTGCAAGTTTGGCAAGACCCAATGCAGAGAGCAACAAGATTTAAAGCAAGTATCCTTCTGAAATTATAGTTTCGAACAGGGAGCTCCATGCCAATCGATGGGAGTCTGCTTTTGTTATGGTCACAAAAATCGTGAGTCTGACTCACGCTATTACAGTGATGCACAGTGTTGTCAAGGTAATGGATTTGGGCACTTGGCATGTACAGGAAGGGTGTGAAAGGCAAGAAGGTATTCTGCAGGCCTCCAGGAACAAGCTTCATATCAAGGATTTTTTTTTTTTTATGGCTGAGATAGAGAATACTCAATTTTTGTTGTAAAAGTGTGGGTTTTATGCCCTGGCCTATTGCTGTTGTCATGCACATCACCTATGGGAATGCTGTTCTTTCTCATACGTAGCAGGGTTTGTGGACTTCTGCTGCCTTGCCTCCTCCTGCTGGTACCTAAGAAGCTTCCCTCCACAGGGCTTAAGTGGAAATTAGAAAGGGGGGGAGAGTGGAGATACCATGCATATTTCAGTTCCTTAGGAAAAGAGCTTGGCTGTAAAGGAGTTGTTGGGCTGAATTGTGAAGAGACTGAGGTGAGGAGTAAGCCTCTAAGGACCATGTTTACAATCTATCAAGGCCTTTTTTCTTTTTTTTTTTTTTCCCTTTTCTTTTCTTTTCCTTTTTTTTATAGTAGCAACAACATTTTAAAGCACTGTTTAAAGACAAGCTTGACAAGATCAACCAAAAAGGCAAGAGAAATGGGGGTTCTGTTATCAAAACTTTGCAATCCAGTCAGCCTACTTAATTGTACTTTGATAAAGAGGGAAACTGATAGGAGGAGGGGAAAAAAAAGAAAACAACTACCTGTTAAAAATTATCAAGATGAGGGATTGCTGTCTGTAAAGCTTCTTAGGACAAATCCTTCCTTATATTACTCCTTGTCTGTCTCTCACTAACTTAAATGAAATCAGAAATTGACAGTAAAAGCAAAATGTCTGCACTAATGAAATAATCTGATTTATAAGGACCAATAAGGCAAAAGACATGTTAAGTACTTGAATAATAGAGCTGAAGACTTGTCTGGAGAAGGGAATGCAATGCGAGAGCAGAGTCAGGGGCTCAGAGGAACAGCAGTGAGTAGTATGTATTAGTATGTATGCAAAAGTCAGTTCAAGTCAAGGCTGGGAGTAAAGCTGTCCTGACAACCAGTTTTGCCTACTCTGTAGCCTTTTTTTTTTCTCCTCGAAGAGACAAAGAATGGCAAGGGATAGGAAACCCAGAGAAAGAGAGGAGAGAATCCATCCAGAGGTTTGGAAAAGGAACGTTACCTGTTTTGGAGACTAAGATATATTGACATGAATTGCCAAGAGTAAGTGGCCTGTTTATCCAAACTCTGTGTGTGTTCCTCTTCTCAGGATCCTAATCCAAACCCCAGCAAAGCTGGTGGGAAAGCTTCCACTGATTTTTAGTTTCTTGGATCCGGCCTTTGGTGGGAGAAATCTGGAATCATGCTTTGATACAAGACAGGACTTAAGTGGAAAGGAAGTCTGAGGAAAGCACTTAGGCCTGTTTTTAACTGCAAGCTTACAGTTAATTATCAGGAACATCATGGCTGAGTGTTTATGAGAATTCCTTGAACAGAATCCAAGGTGATGTTTATTTTTATGTGGTACCAGCAGCATGCACACAGGTTCTCTAATAGCCTCTGGTTCTGCCCGAGATGGGAAATAGCTAGGGCTGGCATTTGTTGGAGGTTTATCTTGTGAGGTGCACTTTCTGCAGCTCAAAGTGGATGAATTAACTTACAGTTTGAAATGTCAACCTTTTCCATGAGCGTTTAGGATTCACAAGCACTTTTATATTGTAAAGCCATTATGGGTAGGTTTGTGTTGTATTTTGGCAACAGAGATGTAGCCACTTCAATCCAATAGCCATTGTGCCTGTTGGTGGTGAGGCTCTGGAATACTTACTGCTCCCTAAGGAATGGTCAAACAACCACTGCTAAAACAGAGCTTTCAAATGGGGTAATACAGCGTGGTAGCCTGTGGTAGCTAGCAAATGGCCTAGATGATTCAGTAAGTCACCTCCAATCCTACTTTGTCCTTTCTTGTGTATTAGGAAATTCTGTAGTCAATTTAGAGTGTCCTGAACTATGTTAGCAGTGACAGCATTTTTACCTTCTAAATCACAACACACAATGAAGTTGGATTGTACATGTAGCAATTCACTGAAGCTAAATAAACTGATGCTTAAAAATAATATGGTGGTGGACATTTAATCGTCACAATCTAACTGTAAGATATAGCAGTAATCCTTTTGTTTCAGTAAATTAAGTGCCAACAGGAAAAGCAAAAGGAAGTGAGGCTGAGGCACCATGAGAAACATGGCACAGTACATTAAAAACCAACTATGGAGAACGGTGATTCATTAAATTAAATGCCAACTTTGAAAGAATGTAACAACCTATTACTATAAAACAAATAATAGCTTATACATGGTCTTTTGCCATCCCATATTCTGTTATTTCTCCTTTGTTAGGGAATACAAAGACCTGACAGCAGTGATGGAAAAGTTCATGAGGGGCAAACTTCGGATTGTTTGGACAGTGTCAGCATTTGTCAGCTTAAGTAAAGATATTAAAAGTCAGCACGCTATTTTTAGAGGTAAAAGTTTGGTGTTCAGGAATCACTCTGAGCTCAAAGTTTAACCAGTTATGCCAAGTCTTAGATATGTTGCTAATTAGCTTTGCAGAGCTGCAGGGACCCACTGTTGTAGGAAGCTACAGATTTTATACGATACTTTTCTGATTTTAATGTTACTTGTGCAGGAAGTCCATTTCTGTTTACCTCAAGACTTGAATTTTTAGGTGAAAATAGTTTCTCTAGCCAAAAAATAAATAAATTCTTAAGCTCTTTACTGATGTTGGAATGTCAACTTCAAAATGTATTTTCTAAGAGAAATGATAGCACACCATAATATCTCCATAAAAATGTCCTAGAGTTCAGTGTCTTTTATTTTGAACGATCTCCAAATCCTTTACAAACTCTGATCCACGTTTCCTTCTCTGATCCGCAAAGCATATTTCACAACTTCTGCTGTGTTCTCTACAGTACTCAGAATGCTATTGATGTTAATTTACCATGAAGATTGTAAGGACTGAGTTGTATGTATAGGTTGGGTCTCTCACTTCCTCTGCATACCATGCATATATATATGAGCACATGATGGATACTTATAAAGCATCTCAGTTGCACCAGAACAACATAGAGGGACAGTAATTGGTATACTTTTAGCTGTGTTGAAAAGCAGCCGCTCTTTAATACAGATAGGAAATCCTGCGATAATCCGGCTGTCATCCCAACGCCTTAGGAAGCAGAATAATGCAGAGTACAGCAGGCCAGAAACGCAGCAGATACAAATCGGCATAGTTCAGCTGAAGCTGGGGGAATAATGTTGATGTGTGTTCCTTTCGGTTGTCGTATTGAGCTAATCAACGTAACATTTTACTGCTAGCTGAGATTCTGGCCCAGCATCACAGTTTCCAAACCATACTGGACTGAATACAGAGTTTTAAATACAGTGTTTTATTATATGTATGTATGCATAAACACCCAACTTTAAAGAGCTCTTCTCATGAATCTGTTGTGAGGGAGTGAAATGTCATCTCTTGTCCTGGGCAACTAGGTACAAACTACTGATTTAAATGCTAGCAAATATAAGGAGTCTCTCAGAGAAAACCAATATCTTGTGGAAAGATTTTTTTTTTTTCCTTTCTTTCTTCAGTCTGTTTTCCCTATCTTTGATGCCTTTATTTCATTACCTTTACTATCACTATATTTGACATATAGTTATAGGCTTTCCAAGGCAATGGAATATTAAATTCATGGTCATGTAAGAGAGCTTTTTCCTGATTCATCCTGGGCACATAGAGCATCACGATGAGTCCTTCCTGGCTCTTAGCTAAAAGGGACTGTGGGAATGGCCAAAGGGAAGGGGAAAAAAGTGTCTCTGCTTTGTTGCCAGCAGACAGGCCCTTTCCTTTCTGCCACTGGGAGGAGCATGAAAACAAGAAAAACTGCGACTTCCTCCTTAGGAGCAGAAAGCTGCAACTCTCAGACTGGAAGGACTAAAGTTGACATCTCTATTAAATTTCCTACTGAATAAGTGGTCTCATCTTTTGGGATGTCGGTGCATACAATTTTTTTGGCTTGAATACTGAGATTATTGGGGCATTGTGCTTTTGTTTCCCCTTTCCAGCCTTACAAACTGCATAGGGATGTTGGATGTTTGTCTAAGTGTGCCGTTAAAAATGGACTGGTTGTCACTGTTACAGCTCCTGGGCTGGGCTGTAGCTGTAATCCTGCCAGCCTGTTCTTGTTTTGGGGGTTCCAGAACAGGTTTGTGCCCTAAACCTGCCCTAAAAACTTCAGAGATAGAGGGGGTGTTGAATGATTTTTAAAATTATTATTACCTGTTGCTCTGTTTTCCTGTCTTCAGTTAAATTAGTTGGGCAGCTATAAGCAGATTGTAGAAAAATGGATATTCTCCAACGGGGTGAATTTCTGTTCTCAGATGCAGTCCTGCAGTCTGGGAGCTCAAGAGCAGAGGCTCTGTCCATAACAAGAGTGCAGGAAGGAGCCATGCTTATCAAAGGAGGACTGATGCTGGAAGTGACTGTAGTCCTACTGTGCTAACATTTATGTTTCTGGACAAAAAAAAAAAGTCAAATTGCAGTAAGTGAATGAATCCAGACCCTTTTCAGCACATAGGGGAAACACTAGCTTTCCCTCCCTGTGAAATAAACCCACGCTGATTATTTCAGACCTGCCTGTAAGGTCTGAAGTTTTGATGGCTGCCTTGGATACAAATGCACATGTATATAAGGGGGTGTAATGACTGGTATTCATGATGTGGAACACAACAGGATAAAATGTCAGTGCAGTCACTTTGATGTTCAGTACAGTAGCAGGGCAGCACCATAGGGATATGATCCCATAAAATGGAGGTTTAGAAATGACAGCAAGGGTTTCTGCCTGATGCTACAAATTAACAATAAACCTCAGGGGCACGGTGTAATTATTTACTTTGCTAAATAACACAGAGGAACTATGGTTTAATTACAGTAGTTTAGCTATGCAATAGAATTGCAGAGACTGAAGCTTCAGTGCATTGCATTAATGAGCCTTGCTAACGGTTACTTCTAATATTGGATAATGTTTCTTTTGTTTTAAATCATCCTTTTTAAATGAGTTCCATGCAGATGAGAAGGAACCTTTCCAGAGTATCACAATGGATTGTTTTTGTTTCCAAAAGACACAACCCAACAAGGCACTTGATATTACAATTATACTCAGTAAAGCCAGATGCATTTGGCTCTGCTCTTGTGTCATTGACGTCCTTTTTGTACTAGCTTTTGATGAAATTTAAGCAAAAAAGGGTGTAACTGGGCATCTTCAGATGGCAAGAGTCTGTATTTCTCAATCCTATCATTAATCCAATCAACTCCTTTCATTTAAAGAAGATTGGAGAGGAGAATAATGCACATTAAGTAATAGCTTTTTCTGAACATTTAGGGCATGCTAATTAATAAATAGTTCATTACAACTTTAAGGCCCAATTTTATTTTTATTGAAGTCAATGGCCCAGCTCCCTCAGCTGAACAAGAATAGTGTTAGCCATTGCTGTGTAGCGTCCCAGAAAATAGATCCTTCCTCTGTTGTTACTAATCCCTTCTCTTTTCTAGCCTTTTCTCTAGCTTGTCTATCCCGCCTGCTCTAGGATGATCTTTCTCCCAACAATTATAAGCCTGCAGACACTTCTTTAGGTGCTGGTATCCCACTGACAGTCCAAGAAAGTCCCATTTCAGTTAATGACAATTTTGTACTCTGTGGTGGAAGATGCCATACAACCATTCGTATTGCTGTCACTGTATAATTGTTGAAGGTATTTGTGGTCTTTCCTCCCTTTCTGCAGTAATTTGCAGCTCTTCGTTTTTAACTTCAGGCCTCTCTTACTTCTTACACCGAAAGCTCTGCTTGTCTTTTGTTCTCTGCTCTGAAGAGTCTCTTCTAGATTATCCTGCATCAGTTTGCCATCCTATACTATTTATTTTTGAGGAAGGAGAGGGTTGTTTTGGTTTTCTTTGTTTTTCCTCTTCATCCCAGCTTTTATTTTCATTATTATCAAACACTTCTTATGAGCCCAGAGCCTCCCTGCATTGTTGCAGCCTGAGAAACTGTTCTGCATTTTTAATGATCTGTACTGTAGAGGAGATCATTCTTACCCAGCTGGTTTGAGCTGGGAGCCCTCTTTTTACTGGCCATGATTAAAGCCGTGGTTAGAGCTTGCTGAGGAGGGCTCAGGAAATTGTTCTCTGGAAATGAGAGCAAAATCTTTCCAACTCCAGAAATTAGTCATTACCCTTTAATTAAATTCCTCTAAATTCTAGACGTAAGTGGGATCTTGGGCCAGCCAGTTCCTCAAATAAACTCTACAACAAATTAAGATTGAACTGTGTACAAATAAAAATATTTCTAAAATACTGTTGCCTTTAAGTTCAATTCCATGTCCCACAGATTCTTGTGTTATGAGGAGGAGTCTGGTTTTTTATTCATCTGTTAGGTGCTGTTTCTCATTTTATGTAGTTGTGCCCCATTCTTTCTTTTCCATACCCTCATCAAACTTTTAAGCTGTGACAATATGAAGCATGTATAGTGTGTGAATGGAGCGGGAGACCGCATGTCAAGAGCGATTACCAGTTGGGCAGGATCTGGCACTGATGAATGTCTGCATTTCTCAATGAAGTTGGCTGCCTGGGAGATGTAGGGCCTGGGGGAGTGAAGAGTGTACTTATTTTGAAGATTTTTTTTTTTTTTTTAATAGGCTTTTCAATTGCTCTCAGAGGAACAGTTTAGTTGCCTTTCTCATAGGTGTTACAGTGAGGAGCATTTGGAAGAGAGAAGGAGATTATGGTTAGTGCCTGCAATTCACACCTGACAGGCTGTTCATTTCATTTTAGTTATGGATGCTGATCTAAGCTGTGCATCTCAACTGTGCATGGTAAATTCATAGTTAGGCAAAATGTGCTTTCTTTTTCCTGCTTTATACCTCTAAAGAGATCGAATGCTTTTCACAGACAAGCTGATAAAATACCTGAAGTGCTTTGTGTCGAGCAAGGTCATATTAACATGGAAATATAGGTTGTTCACTGATACAGCTGTCCAGGCTTAGTTAAGTTTCATGTATTAGGAGCTGGTAATTCTTCAAACTGTCAATTTTGGGGGTGGATGAGTGACTAAAACAGATATATTAATGTCTGGCAGTTGGAGTACTGTAGCCTGTGGTTGTACAGACTAGGTTAGCATCTTGCCAAGATTCAGAAAATAAATGGAGTAAGTGGTAAAAAGGGGAATGCTATGTACACCAGGAAAAGCTCTGGTGTTTCCTCTCAGGAAGAAAAGGAAATAAAAGACTGGTTTAGTGCTAATTTTTGCTGACAGGGGTAAAAATAACACTGTAATACTTAGAGGTACAAGGGAAGTCGGCATTTGCTTCTCAGAAACGTGGCTGAAAGTCCCCATGTCCTGGCCCAGTTGTGGTTTGGGTAATCACATTTTGTAGATCAAAATTTCCATTGTTGTTTCAATTATCTGAAGCTATTGATTGTTCAAGGTTATGAAGTTAATTTTCATTTCAAAATGCAAGTGAATGACACAAAATAACTTCTTTATGTTCTTGCTATTGTGGTTGTGAAATTTGGCATGGAAGGAGCGTGGCAGGCACTTGGGAACTGCTGCGGTATGATGGGAGCTAGAGAGAACAAACAAGTTCTCTAGTCTCGTACCTTGCGTTGTTTCAAAACAAACAAACCAAAAAATCTTGTAAGTTCTCGGTTATCTGTAGTTACTTGTGGAACTGGACAAAAATTTATTTGTTCACTGAAAAAAGTGAATCTTTGTGTCAACCAAAACTAGTTATACGTTCATACCATTTAGGCTAAAAATAAGGAAAAACATTTGATCCGTATTTTCTCTAGACCTTGGAAAAATAGATGGGTTGGGTTTGTTTGGTTTTTTAATTAATATTCTTGTTTTGAATTGTTACTTTCTTTTAAAATTTTCTTACTGCATCTTTCAAAAGGTGCAGGCTCTGACCTTCCAAGAATGATATAAAATTTTTAATTTTGATTGATCTGATTCGAAGAAATACTGCAAATTTTTTCTTTTTCAGATTCAGTCACATTAAAAAAAAATCAGTTCTTTGCCCAGCTGCATATATTAGGGGCATTTACAGGTCCACAAGTCTTATTTTCAGCGAACTGAGTCTAGGAGCCATCTAGGTAAGGCAACAATGGCACAACAGTAAATTGAGCGCTGGTATTTCTGTCAGGTTTGCCCGAAGAAATGCCAAGGGTTGTGTACAAGGAAACCTTGTGCAGACGGGAAGGATGTCTGAATTCACTCTAGCTCAGCAGCAAATACAAGCAACAGCAGGACTGAAAATGCAAATAGCATTCAGACAAGTCTAAAGAAAACTGCGGCAGAAGCGGTTAAACCAGCCTGTTTGTCACAAGGACCCCACTGTATGCCCCATCCATCTCCCATTCTTGTGACCAGCACACTGTATGTTCAGAGTTGCAGAAGTGATGATCCATAAAATGTATAAATATAATAAACTCAGACAGCAGCAGCAGAGTTAGAGAAGCCTCGTGCCACAATCTCCTGCGTCCCACTGTTAAAGACGTGTAGCCAGAGCATTGTTGATCTGCCTGGTAAAATCAAAGATGTTTGCATGCTGCACTGAACATATGCTCTAGGTACTCTCCACAGGGGCTGGCAGATTGCTTCCTCTGTGCAATCATTTGTATTGCTGCTGCTGCTATTCTCCTGCCCAAATGCAGGTCTGAAACCAACACAGTAATTTTCAGTTCTGATTTAAGTATTCCTGATGCTGGGACTCTCAGAGGACTGCACTTTGAAAAGGTACTATCTCTGGGCCAGCCCTAAAAAGCAGAAATGCCCAGAGATCTGGGGACTTGTATTTTGAAAGTTTTTTTTTCATTATTTTGGGCTAGAATTTTAAGAGTATAGCTTACCAGCTGTTTGAATAAAAATTCAAACTTAGCTCTGGTTTGGTTTTAAACGCGAGTTCTCCCCTAAAACTGATCTTGGCGCTGAAGGCAACCCTCTTTATTTAGCTCCTCTATGTGTGATATATGAGCAGCTTATGAAGCGTAGTCTTTGGTAACAGCTTGATGAAAAATTTTGCCTTATATAAATAGTGTCATGAACTCGGTGTGCCATTTTGCCTTTATTAGATGTATGTGGGCTGCTCAGATCTGCAGCATGCACTCTGTGATCCCAGCAGGTCTTGGAGGTCCTGTGTTGTAGGAGGTTGGGCCCAGAGGCGGGAAGGAATGAAGAAGGAGTTAGAAGAAATTGTTGTGCTGTGTCTGTTCAATTCCCAGCCACTGTATTGTACAGCAGGATGACAAACTTTACATTTATACTGCTGAGGTGTTAATCCACTTTCTGCATTGACAATCCCTTTTTGCTTCCAGCAGAAGCAACTCAACATTTTACTCTGCATTTTTTTTCCCCCCTTCTTTTTTTCCAGCGGCCATATGGGCATTTTGGCTTTGAGTTGAAGCACTGGACACTATGGTGCAGACAAGCAAACTTTGCATATGGGCTGCTGCTTTGTTACGGCAGCTAATGTCTGTTCAACTGTGAGCAGAAATCTGTTTAAAGAGGCTATGAGATAGCAGTACAGCTGGTTAGGCAGAAGTTTCAACTTTAGCAAATTCTTGAGAAACTTCTTAAGAAGAAGAATGGAGTAGGTGCCAGAAGAACAAAAGAATGATCCTAACTGACATCGTGTTATTAGGATAAAATCACTCTCTGGATCCATTCAGGCAATGATGGATGGGATGTGTACACAACATTGATCACCGCACATTTTATTTCCTTAGCCTATTACCTACCTGGAGGGTGTACTACTGGATTCTTAAGCAGTTTCTACTTATCTGTGAGAGGCCCAAATTCCACCTACACTGAGACTCTTTTCCACTATTTTGGCAGCATGAAAGGATCTCTGTATGGCTGAGAATCAACCCCAAGATCTTTGTGAAGCTCCTTTTCCTTTCCTATCCAGCATCAAGCCAAAATCAGAATGTGTTCTTCTTTTCTTTCTCAAGTGTCAGTATCTGTTGGACCCTGGGGTTAGTCTCCTATCCCCATTTACTGGGAATGGTAAGGGAGCTTCAAAGCACAGAGCCATTGGACAGGCAGGCATGTTAGGGCATGCTGCATCCTGCCTGGATGAAACAGATTAGAAGTGGGAGTTGAAATCAGGTGAAATAGCAACAAGTCAAAACCTCAGTCTCTCGCTCAAACATCCCTCTCGTCTTATTCTGAAAGTTGAGTTTTTTCAGGTAGTTTTTTTTGTCTTTTGAAAAATTATTTGTATTTTCCTGTTCCTTTTGGAGGCCTAACCAAAGATCACCAGAAATTGTTTCTGCTGGGAACAAGAACTAGCTCTCCCATTAAAGCATATTTAGAGGTTGATTTTCTAGGCTGTGGGTCAGTTCCTTTTCAAACAGACATTTCTGTGTCTTCTAGGAGTGGACTACAGGGGACTGTAGGATATCTTTTAATTGATACTGTTGGAATATATTGTAAATACTCTAGTGAATGAAGAGCAAATTCTTGGGTACTGTGCTGTGAGCACCACAGAAAATCAGTGTCAAACAAATCCCAAATGTGTCAAATCTAGCTTCTTTGCCATTTTTCTGCTTTGGCCGACTCTGTATGTAGCACTGCTGCTCATCACGTGATACTGAAATAATCTACTGCATTTTAAACAAATCCAGAACTTCAGATTGTGGCTCTTGTTCAAACGAAAGCCACAATTATCTCCTCTATTAAATATGCTAATGAAGCCAAAATGAGGTTGGGTGGGGGGCAAAGCCATTGTTTGATTTTAATGAAACATATTTTCTTTTTACATTTTATTTTAATGAGATGTCCTATTAAGCTTAATACAGTCAAACTTCTGATAAAAGCCCTTATCAAAAACCATGCCATAGGAAAATAAATTAATTTAATTGTGGCAGCTAAACAAAATGGACCATTTTCTTGGAAGTGAAAGGGAATATGATCTAATAACACTACACTTATTAGTATTTCTGATATGTAAATTAAAAGCATTAAGTGAATAGCAAGATGATCCATAGCTTCCCTAGACAGAGTAATAAATGCAAGCCAGTTTTTTTTTTACACAGAAAACTGATATAATTAGAAGACTGTTAACTTTTTTTTTTTAATCTGCGTGAAATGAACAAGCCACAGGAGACCAGTTCGTCATAATAATTAAAGTACGGGAATAGTTTTATATTACCATAAGTGAGATTTGATAGATATCTTTTTAATTTACTCTAAATAGATGCTTCTTGGTTTCTTTTTTTTCCTTAAGAAAACCTTTTTTTTTTTTTTTAAAAATATATTTTTAACAGAAATATGTCTCGTCTTTGGGTGATGATTCTGTTTGTTTCAGATGCTCCATAGTCTGTTATTTGCCAAGGGCATACATTAAATATCTTCCTAATGGGAGGAACATATGGGTTACCACTTCACAACAGCAAACAGACACAACAATTTCTCTCTCATGCAGAGTACATACTGAGCATGATCATTGGATATTGCTGAATTTCAGAATTTCTTTAAATTCCAAAAGCATTCTTTACAATAAAAGTTTATGAAGTGTTGAGTATGAATTAATGACAAGGAAATGATGTCTGGGCTAGGAATACTTTGTACTCTTTGGAATTTAATAACATTTACCATTCCTGTTATTTTGGTGTGGCTGGCATGGTTTGCATAGTGCAGTAGGCAAATACGACCGTGCAGCACGATGAGCCCACGTGTCAGACACGGCCATTCCTCAGCTTGGGCGTTGGGTCTGGCCCCACTACGACACATGCTGAACAACAGCCAGCAGAGGAGCTTGTGAAGATCTTGGGAAAACATTGTAATGAGAGACAGAGGAAATTACATCAAGGCTTTCTGTTTCAAAATGTTACTGTTTTGGGGCATTACGAAACCAGCAAGATGGTAGTTTTGGTTCGGTCACTGCAATGAAAAATCCCTTGGGTGGCTCTCATGGTTGTCCCTTTTGAGAAGGGGCAGCATCTGCTCCCCAGATCCTCTGGTGGGTAGGGGGGCAGGGGAACTGTACTGCCCCTTTGGCCCCCCTTCTGCTGACTTCGTTTTCAGGATACGCCTTGAGCTGTATGTCCAAAGAAATGTAAGACTCGTGTCCCAAACCCTGTGTAAAAAACATACCAAAAAGGGAGGGTCTCTGAGATAGGAAACCCTTACTAGCTTGAACTTGAATTCGGTCCTTCAGTAGCTGTTAGGGTCTCTGAAAATCCCACCCCAAGTATCCAGCATCCCCATAGCCTGCGAGACTGTGTGGTCCTTCTGGCTGGTGCGTGGCTTGCTCTGAAAGTGAAAAGTATCTTTGTGCAGTGCCCATTGGAACACTGGAGGCAAAATCGCTCTTCCATTCTAAAATATGTTGCTTTCTGCACCCCTGACTCTTAAACCTAGTCCTGTCTTTCCGTATTCGGTCCTAAATCCCTTCTTGATATATTTGCAGGCTTTCTTTAGTTGTTCCTGCGTGGATGATTTAAGGCCAGCAAATAACTTTTTCCCAGAGTATGCAAGTGTCTTCTCCAATAAATAAAAACCACATCTCACATCAGTGGGCACCTTGGGACTTGTGTAACAATTCCACTCCTGTTTAGTTCAGATAGTATGGAAACACAGTCCAATTGTGTTGTATGTCACAAAGGCCTGCCATTTCAATGCAAGACTGATTTTTCCACTTTACTTATAATGGACAAGAGGACATCACTGTGTTGGGAGGGAAAAAACAAGAAGCCATTGTAATCTGCTTTAGCTTGTGGCTATTCTGCTCTATATAGGTCTCCAGCAGAGTTTAAGTAACTTTAGTTATGTAGTGCAAGTAGTGCAAGAAGCCAAACCTAGAGTGAAAAGGATTTCTCCACAGTCATTCAGAGCACATTGGGTGCTGTAAACCCATAGCTATTGTCTATTCCTAAACATTGACATTCGATTTATTTTGGCTTTCAATCATCATTTAGAAAATATATATCTGTGTCAAGAATCCTGTTTTCTCAGTAGTGCCCAGGGACATACATCCGGAAGCATGTGTTACAGACTATAGAAGTGGAAGGGGAGTGCAATCTTTCTTCGTGACACTCACAACACTTTCTAGATGTGA
This sequence comes from Fulmarus glacialis, assembly GCF_000690835.1. Lineage (NCBI taxonomy): Eukaryota > Metazoa > Chordata > Aves > Procellariiformes > Procellariidae > Fulmarus > Fulmarus glacialis. The sequence goes on from NW_009209793.1 coordinate 50,019, forward strand.
GCTAGTGAACAGCCGTTCTCTAGGAGCTGTATCTCAATAGCGTCTTTTAGCCCTGTTGTGGAATGGAGAGCAAAGAATAGCATAGATGGACCATAAATAAGAGATGTGAGTTAGTATTGCTTAGGAAACGAGCGTCTGGAGAAAAGGGTAAATTCAGGAGTCAAAGAAAATATTACTGGCAAACAGAAACTTTATCTGAATGTATTGATTTATCTGTAGATCATAAATAAGCTGTCAGTTTTGATTTCTCCAAGCACTTTAAACTTGTCATGATTACTTTTCCTAATTCCCAGAAGAGGAGTTAAGAATTGGTCAGGGTTAAAACTATAGGGAAAAGTTGAAATTACCTGGATTAAATTCCTGGATCTGTTGTGGACTTAAATGCTACGCTGAGTACATCACTAAATTATTGCATTTTGCCTCGATTCTCCATCTTTACAATCAGGGTAACAGGCCTTCCCTGAGATAAAGGGCTGGCACGATAGGAACTGAAGCCATGCTTGCTAGGCTGATACGAGCTAATTGACAGAAATGTTGAGAAAAATCTCACAAGTTGACTTAATAATGCCTGTCCTCAGGGAGGTAAAGCCAGTAACTCAAGCAAATGTTTGTGGTGAAGTCCCCTCCACTTACTGCAATTGAGGTAAAGCCAGTAACTCAAGCTGTGGTGAAGTCCCCTCCACTTACTGCAATGGTATTTGTGCTATTAGTTTAAGATCTGTCAATGTTGTAGCCCTTGCTATAAAAACAGCTGTAAAATTTTGCTTTACATTAGAACTCCTCATAGAAAGCTGCTGCTTGGGAGGCAGTAGACCTTGATTTCAGTTCTCAGCTTTGAGAAGAGACGAAGCTACGAGGCAAGGTGATAGTCCTTGCCGTCTTCCAGGATGATTTCTATGTGTACGTAACCACTGTGCTTTATAGTAATGAAACTTGTGGTGGTGCAGAGCTGCTGCTGGTGCCGCACCCTTATCTTTTTCTGGATGGGACCTAATGGAGGGAAAAAGGATCTGTAGAGAAGCAATTGTCTGTGTGGGGACTTGGGGACTGAATCTTTGAGAAAGCACAGGGGTTTCTGTATGCTCCACAGGGCCAGGTTTTCCAAGGGGGCTCAGCACAGTTGTGTTATAGGTTCAGATGTTTCAAAGGAAATTCATAGCCACCATGTTAAGTGATTTTTTTGAAAGCACAGCTCTGGTAATGAGTGCCAGGCTCAATTTCCCGGTAGACCTAGTATTACTGTTAATGCTGCTGCTACCTGATTTGGAGGATGATTGTGAGATTAAATCTCTTCTTTTCATAAAGACTTGGAAGTTTAGGGATGACAGGTGTTCTACAATCATAGTTGATGGGATTAAGAAGATACTTTATTGATAAGGATGTATTTGGGGAGGGTAACAATTTACTTCTGAGCTCCCATACAAACTAGCCTTAATTTTCATCTGCCATCTTGAGGCACACTGGGGAGGAGAGTAAATTCCTACAGTCAGACTGGAAAGAGCATTCCTATAATTCTGATTTAGTACCACTTCCTATTAGTCCCAGCCTCTCATCAGCTATACTCAGATGATAATTTATGTTTTAATGGGCAGAGCACTTTACTGCCCACAGGGTTCTAAACCAAGCCAGAATTTATGTCTTACGCCTCTGAAATACCATATATTTATTTCCCTGGCACTCGGGGGTGGTGGAGTTGAATCTGTAAAGAGCCTAGCTCTGTCCCTGTGCTTTGCTGGGAGGGAGCCTCAAATGTGGTTTTCATTTGAAACCAGACACAAGTGGCAGCAGATGCAAGAGAAAGCAGTTTAGTCCCGTAATGAGGATGGAGGAGGAATCATGGAAGGAAGTGCTGTCACAGGGTGATTATGCTGTTTTTACCTCGGCTTACCTGTAAATTTATTGTTTTCTAAAGGTACAGCCTTCTGGCTTTCCTCACAGAGGGCAGGGAACTGCTCCACGCAGCTGCCGTGGGAAGAGGGCCCTCCTGGAGGCACTGTGCTCGGGGCTAGCTGCGAGCCAGGGCACAGGGTGCTGTGCTGGTGCTCTGTGCTTCCGCCTGCCCTTTGCTTGCATTGCAAGGAGTCCTGGGATGATTTTTCTCAGCACAGGAGTAGCAAAGTAGCAGAAGGGCTTTTTAAAGAAATAGGAGTATTATGTATATTTAAAGCTATTTATATATATGCAGGCCAAAATCCTGTGAGAGGCAGAGGCAATGGGAGAAGGCACTGTGCAGTGCTGAAGCAGCGTGAGGGTGAGTGTTGAGGAAGGAGGGAGGCAGTGAAGCCCGCTACATCTCCTGGTTTTTCAGGCCTGTAGCATGCCAGCCCTCTCCATCATGTCGATTTAGAGCATCCAGCCAACATTTGGAGCTGGGCTGGGAGTTGGTGCAATTCTCAGAGCACATTTAAGCATTGATTTCTCTTTCCACCTGTTTTAGGGCTCAGCACACCCTGATGGCAGGGATGGGGAAAAGGTAGCCATAGGCCTTGCCTTAGTCTTCGACTCTGCTAGTTTGCTTCCCTCTCTCCTGAACAGAACAGAAAAGTTAATTTTCTTGACTATCCTAAAAGTTGGAGAGGTTTTCCCTTTCCTTCTAGCAAAGAGGTGTTAGGAGGATTCCCATTTTTAGTGCTGAAATTATCATTATTGCTGGAGCAGAGTGAAAGTGAAGCTCTTGTGGACTGATGCTATCAGGAAGGACAGTTTGATGATGATTGCATGATACCAGTCCTTGACAACTTGTGACGTGTGCCAGTCAGAACTTGGAGCTCTGCAGTTAAAATTGTTTCAAAATTATCTGCAGGCCTCTATTTCCTGAATCTCCAATTCTAATAAGTCTCAATTAAAACTTCCCACTCAGGCTATCTGACCATTAACTGCTTTCAGTAAATCTTGTTCCGCTAGTTTCCAACTAGTGAACTCTACTGGGCATTTAATTTAAATGTGTCGTGGCCGAATTTCTTTGCTCTAGGTGTGGGGTGGGATTCTTTTATATAACTTATAAAGGTAAGTTATATAAAATCAACAGTGGCAAGTTTGTTCCATTTTATTAGACACAGAAGCTTTTCCCAACATTTGAAATGCTGTCAGGCACTTGATGACAAGAAATGTGTGTGTTTGTGTGTGCGCGACATGAAATAATTACTGTTTGTAGTGCAGAAGACTGGTTTCATCTAAAAGAATACACAAATTTTTTTCTTAAAAACATACTGCAGCTAAGAAATAGATGAAATTTAGGAAGTTGGAAAGAAAAATAAAAAACAGAAAAAGAAGTCACAAAGGAGAAGGAGATCTATGGTAAAAAAAAAAAAAAAAAGTATTGTTGGAATTAGTATCTACAGCAGATAGTGATTCCAAACCCTTGGAGAGGTGAGGAATTATAAATGACAGGTGCTGTAGTCCCTACTGCTAGACTTTTGTGAACTTGGTGTGCAGCAGAATGAAAGGAGGGGACAAAGCAGGCAAATGGGAAGAGGAAAGGTATAGGATTGCTAGGAAAACAAATTACAGCTTGCCACTGACGAATATCAGCAGGGGCTGAATTGCAGTCATCACAACTTGAACTTTTCAGAAGTTTGCAGAAAAACTGGGGTTTTGTTCTTAAAATGAAGAAGTGCTGATGGTCAAAGTAAGAGGTGTTGGAAAAGCTGACCAAAGCTTCGACAGACTGGACTAATTCTGCAAATCTGAATTTGGTTCTTTCTCTAAGTGGCATCATTTATGTGCTGTGATGCACAGCAGAAGTGTTAGATGCCCTTCTGTTACCCTGAGGACTGGTTGGAGTATCCCCACTTCTCATTGTCTGCTACCAGTTGGCAATCATGTGTAACAAGTTTTTGTTTTTATTCATCTGCCTTGGGAGTGCCCGCTATTGTACCGGGCTGGAGGCAGGCAGCTGGCCCTGCCGATGAGATTGACAGTGCTCTGTCACAGTAATTCCTGTGCTGTAGAGGACGTTGACTGATTCTCTCTCACAGACAGGGCATCTCCTGACCTGAGAGATGCTTGAATTAGGAGGTGTGGTTATCACTACTTTGTTAAAGGCGTTTCAGCCACTGAACATCCCATTACTGTTAGCAGCTCCTGAGGTGATCTATTTAAAACTCAGTAGTTTTGTAGATATATTTTTAACATGTGCAAACATTTTTCTGGCTTTGCCCAGACCCACATCCCCATTGTTTGCTTTGTATTTCACCTTTAAGTGAAACCAGTAGCAAGGTTTAAATAGGGAATTCTGTGAAGAATTTTTTGCATCCCAGCAGAAAATCAGTCAGCTGCTTTGTGTTTTACTGGCTCAAAGGCATGGATCAATTGCCTATCGGTATGCAACCCTGTCACATTCATGTGGATATGTGATGCAGGGGAATGAGTCAATCGAAAGCTTGTGGCTAGTTTGCTGTATTTTTTCTGCAGAGAAAATTTGGGAGATTGTTTGTGCATAAATAATTGTTAAACCAATCATTAAGACATAGACCTCCCCAGCTAAAACACTGGAGTGCCTGATTCATCCTTGCCTCCCCCTGCACCTGACTGCTGCAGCTGGGCCCAGGCAGCCATTCGCTCTGGGGTGAAGGGAGGATGCTGTCTCCATTCACCAAAGACACAGTATAATAGCGACTGACCAACAGAAGGCATTAATGAACTTGGCTCTTTTCTAAGAGCTCTTATCCTTATGTCCTCTTCCCAGCAAGTCCTGTCTACCTTAGGAGCTGTGCTGGCTTGATAGTACCTCTCCTTCCCTGAGGGAGTGCTGTGTTGATCTCGCTGTTGATGAGCTTTGGGTTGCTCCTTAGACTCCCTTTTGGGGCTGGATGCTGAGTCTGACCTGTCCTGTGTATGTTACTGTGCTCAACGTAGGTGCTTTGAAGCTGGAATTAAAAGGAAGTCAAACCTTTCTTTCCTGACACAGGATCATGCCCTTTTAATATGAAAGCATTTTACATTTATTTAATCACTGCTACCTGGAGGAATTTCTCTGAGCATTTAATACTTATTATTGTTGAGAAGCTGTTAAAGAGGTTTAATTAATTTATATTCATTTATGTTTTATCACAACAGAACATCCACTTCCCTCTAAAATTACATTGTGCTGAGCACTGGAATTCCTTTCTTGTAACGCTTGGTTGAAGGCTTATTCAGTCATACTGTGGTTACAGGTTTCATAATATTTGGCAGTCATTGTTACTCCAAGTTTTTGCTGCTGCAGTATGGGACTGGAGATATCTGCCTCCCTTAAACTGTATTAGCTTATTTTAGCAATAGGCATCTTTCCTTTTGGGTCCTCCAGTTCACTGCAAGACACATTGCTTGTTTGTCAAGTCAGCACTGTGTTAGCCTTGCTTTGTATGCTACTATCTCATCTTCACAATTGCAAAAAATAGAGAGTTTAGCTTTTGAACAGGTAGAAAATCCTTTTCTGCAAGAGATAATGATGGCAGTATTGATACAGGTCCTCACTGAGATCAGCGCAAGCTTGGCTGTTTGGACGGGTGGTGATGTACCTAAATGCACACATGCTGATAGATAGGGTTCTTGGTAAGTAATGTCAAAGCTACTCCATTTCCTTAGATGCAAAAGCCATTTAGTTCTCCATCCTTACATGAGGTCCAACGGCATGAGCTGAATTAGCTGAAATTGTTAGGTTGACTGCCTGCAATGCTCCCATGTAAAAAAAATAACATGATACGATGTCTTTTGCGGCCACAGAAAGAACCAACTTTGGAGTGCTTTCTAAATTTGAAAGAAATTATAATTTTTAACCATTTAATTTCCAAGTACCATAATTTCAATTGACTTTAATGGATATCTTTCTAATATTTATTATTTAAAGAAATTTACCTACTTTCTTCAACTGAATTTCATTCAGTCAACATACGGGACATTTAGTTATAAAACTAAGGATGCAGAAGGTAATTTCAATTAAGAGCAAAGATAAAAATTAGCAGCTAGGAAGGCAACATCTGTGTTCTTTTGCAGGAAAGGGAATGTATCCACTGGCATGAAGATGCCTATCTCAGTGAGAATGAGTCAGGTCTGAAGAAATTAACATTGCGTCAGGTGAATAGGGAAATTACTGTCTTTCCCAAAAAAGAATTGGTGACATCACTTGAAACCGGCAGCTGGCAGGTTCAAAATGAAAGGAGGTACTGCTTCACCAACTGCATAACCTGTGGAAGTCCTTGCCAGAGGATGTTGTAGATTATAAAAGTTTATGTGGGTTTGGAAAGGGAAGGGGCATCTTTACAGAAGAAAAACCCATTCAGTAATATTAATTTTTTTTTTAATTTATTTTTTTTTTCTTCGGAAAGTCCCTGCGCTGTATGCTGCTGCTGGTTGGCTGAGGGCTTGGGGTGTGTGTTGCTGCATGCTTGCCCTGTCCTGACACTCTCTCAGACATCCTTCCCCAGGGATCTTTGGGATCATAGTGAGGAGAGAGATGTGCCTGTGGTGTGACTTGACTCCTAACCAGAACAGTCGCACCAGCACAAAGCTGATGTCGAAGACAGGCCTAAGGTAAAAAGAATAGTCCCTATTCCTTCCTCTGTGCAGCTCTGCCTGTTTCTTAATTTATTTTGAGATGAAGTGAGCTGGGACTGGGCAGGGATAAAAGTTTCTTGTTTTCAGTGCCTCCAGAAAGAAGGAGCAGTTCAGCACATGGGAGAGTCTGCTCTGAGTGGGATGTTTTCTCTTCTTCTCCCTCACCTCAGTTTAGCTGGGTAATGGTTATTTATAGTGTGCAGTTCACTGGCCTGCATGTGTCCATTTGGCTGCAGAATCAGGTCTTGTCCTTTAATATGTCCCTTAGCTAGAAACCATCTGATAAACTGCTGACATAGGATTTGAATTTTCCTAAGGCAGAGCCTCTATCTATTTCTAAAACAGAATTAGGGGTGGTGTGAGCATGCCTTGGTCAATGTAAATCCCTAGAAGGAAAGCTTAAACTTTTCTGGTACATTGTCGTTGGAAGACGTATGCTGCAAGCATCGAAATGCAAAGCATCAAAATGATCGCTTGCTTTAAAGCACTTAATGTATAAAGCAGAGACAATGCACTTGAGTGAAGCTACTTATCTCCATTTCTGCTCGCCCCCCCTGCATAGCAGGCTACTGTGGAGATAAGCAGGGGTCGGCTTGCCTTTATTTTTGGTTACAGCACACTGCAATCACATCATTCCTGTTTCCGACACACCCTCTATGGGGCTTTGGTCTTCCACCCGCCACCCAGGGAAACAGTCTGTCAAATCACATGACTGCCATGACTTTAACTTCAAGCTGCTCCAGTTTCCCCATTAACTCTCTATGTTACACCCTCTTTTAAAGCCTCACTGCAATTTTCTTCTCTTCTTTTCCCTGGGAGTTAAATCAGCAGATGTTGTATCATCCACTGGAAATTTTAATCTGCCTTTGCTTTCAAGGTATCTTGGTCACTTAAGACTGAGTTAAGTAGAAGCAAAGGAGAAGGAAGAAGAGAAGGAGGAGGAAGAGGAGGAGGAAGAAACAGATGGTCACTGGTGTTGCTGAACACTATCATCCATGAAAATCTCAAATTGGCAGCCACAAAGCGTGGTGGTGCCAGACTGCAGAAGTACTGACATGGGCTTCAGGCTTTCCATTTACTGTGAAGCTGCACTTGCAACAGTAAAGGCTTAACCTCTCTAACCCACAGAGACCGTATGCATCATCCTCAGTAGTGAGAGAGTAGGCCAGAGCAGGCCTTTTTCTGCATGGCATTGTGTGCGTGCTTCAGGAGATGACATTCTGAAGTTTTTATGGTCCTGTTGAAGAAAAGTTAAAACAAATTGAAGGTAGATGTAGTTTCTGCTTTTGCTCTGCTACAGTTCCTGTGTGATTTTGAGCAAGTCGTGAGAGGCCTGATTCTGCAGCCCTTGCACCTCCTGGGAACTGTGTTGGCTTTGATTGGTTGACCATCCATGTGAACATCAGGTAACGATGGCAATGCTGTGCCCGTTTCCCTCAACTCTCTGCAGTGATGCAGTTCCTTTTGCAATCGTGTGCAAATTGTGCGGTCTAGTAGTACCAAGTCATTTCTCTTTTTGATAATACACGTCAAGTACTGATAAATTCCGACCTCTCTGTCTACCAGTACTTCATTCTCTAATTCTGTTCCCACGTAAGTTCCTCCAGTAGTCAACTTCTTTTTCTAGATTGTCTGGCTTTTATCACTGATATCCCCAGTAAAACATGCAACCTTCTCCTTGTGGTCCTGCTTCAGTCCTGTCAGGAGAGGGATTGGTACAGTTCTGCGCTGTCAAACGTTTTCCTATTTGTGGTGCAACCTCTGCACCAGCTTTTTTTTTGGCCTGCTTTCCTAAAGAGATGAGGTGGAGAGGTGTGTGTCCTGTTTTCAGCCAAATTTGGCAAAGTTTTCAAAGATACTGAATTCCTGTAAGTTTCATGAAACAAAAATGCTGGATAGAGAAGAGAGTCTGTATTAGGGCTCCTTCTGACAGAAAAGCCGCAGTGTCATCTCCGTGCCTGTTGGACACCAGAGAACCCACCAAGATGTTGCAAATGAGTGGTTTTGAGGCCGCTTAAAGAATCACTGGCAAAGATATCAGCAAAAAGTGATTTTAATAGAAATTTGTAAAAGCGCGACTTAACAGAATTCGATGACAAGGTTCACTCTATTACTCATTATATGGATTAAGTATACACAGGGAAAATCATGTCAGAATTGTGTTGGAATGATTTATGCAGAGATTGAGGACAAAAGGGTAAGGAAGACCTTCCCGTTGAGTCACAAGGTTCAGAGAAGACCTGGTTAGATCCAATCTTAGTCTCAGACTTGGACAACGGTTTGTGTCTAATACAAAAGGGATAAGGAGACCCTCCCGTTGAGTCATGAGGTTCAGAGTAGACCCCCTTTCTTTCTAAACTCCTTCTCAGAGTGGAGTCTAGGTGCGGCTGGATCTACCCCTAGTGTCAGACCTGGTCAATGGTTTATGCCTAAGAAGTTATATGTGTTTAGCAGCAATTTAAAGTGCATTCACAGTTTTAAGATATATCATAAGATTTTGACAGCACTTAATCATTGACTAATTTAACAGTTACAAAGTGAGTTAATCAAGTTTACAACAATTACTAAAGTGACTTGATTACAGATTGTGCTTATTACTGGTTATCTAAATCGATGCACACAAACACACACACAAAAGATCTAGATCAATTCACACATATAGGCCTAAAGCTAGATAAAGGTACTGTTAAAAATCCCCCTCGAGTCTGTGGAATACTCACGTTAAATGTCTTGGCATTTCTCAATGGGTGAAGGGTTGAGCCCTGAGGAGTGTATCGGCCGAGGCGTGTTTCAGCCCAGGTCCCAGCAGTCCTCCGAATATCACAAACTCAAGAGTTTGTGAACTCTGAGAGGTGTCCCACTCAGAGGGAGACTCTGGGCGCAGGCCGCTGCGGTCCAGTAGAGCTCAAAGGGTCTCGCTTGGGACCGCTGTTTATAGGTTTGCAAGATGATTGGCTGTAGTCATCAGTAAATTTCCATCTTGGCCACTATCCAAGGTGGTCCGGGATAGTAATTATGGTATTGTTCCACGGTAACAATAGTATCGTTTCACTTGAGCTATGACCCAGGTAGGGGTTGCTTCAGGGCTGTCAGAGATGATGAATTGTTCAGAGATGATGAATTGATGCTCTTGTTCCCTACCTTGATCAGGTAGCTGGTGTTCCTGGTACGATCAGTGTCGCTCCCGACCTTAGCCATGCAAGAGTGCCTGGTATGGTCAAGGGATGCTCAACCACCCAACTTGTTACACAATGGCTAAGGTCTAACAGGAGTTCCTGAGATCATAGTGTGGCCCAGGGGAAGGGGGGAAATGCACCACCACACAAAGAGAGCACCTTTCACGTTATGAAAAGCCAGCGTCAAGCAATGTCTCACTTAGACCTTGTTAGATCCAAGTCTGAAGCTCAGTTTCATTAGTTCTGCCGCTCCCCAAACCTCTTGGCATTATTGTAGCATATTTTAAACAGATATTCCTGAGATGTACCACTTAATTTTTATTTTTCCAGGTAGATGGTTATTTAGTGCCTATGTATATCATCTCTCTATGTGCTTTTTTCTGATTCTTTGCCCTGGCTAATGTTTGCGTTTCCTTCCAATTTAATACTGTACATTTAATATAAATTTTTATAGATAAAAAGAAAGAGGCTAAAATATATTACGGATCTAACACCAGTCCTGTTTTTTTTCCAGAAGCTGAACTAGTTTTTTAAAACTGAGTTTATGAACTGAGCTTGTTGTTACACAGTGGCTAAGGTCTAACAGGAGTTCTTGAGATCATAGTGTGGCCCAGGGGAAGGGGGGAAATGCACCACCACACAAAGAGAGCACCTTTCACGTTATGAAAAGCCAGCGTCAAGCAATGTCTCACTTAGACCTTGTTAGATCCAAGTCTGAAGCTCAGTTTCATTAGTTCTGCCGCTCCCCAAACCTCTTGGCATTATTGTAGCATATTTTAAACAGATATTCCTGAGATGTACCACTTAATTTTTATTTTTCCAGGTAGATGGTTATTTAGTGCCTATGTATATCATCTCTCTATGTGCTTTTTTCTGATTCTTTGCCCTGGCTAATGTTTGCGTTTCCTTCCAATTTAATACTGTACATTTAATATAAATTTTTATAGATAAAAAGAAAGAGGCTAAAATATATTACGGATCTAACACCAGTCCTGTTTTTTTTCCAGAAGCTGAACTAGTTTTTTAAAACTGAGTTTATGAACTGAGCTTGTTTATGCAACTTCTTAAGGGTCTTCTGTTTAAATAATTACATACTAAATGTCCTTACAGTTCTTAGAATTTCAATTTGTGTCCCTTTATGGTCTTCAGAAGCATCTTTATTTCAACTGAGTAACAAGCATGTGTCTACCTTTTCTGTTTAAAAAAAAGTGGCAGTTTTCCCGACAGTACCTGTTTTATAAGACTGTTTATAGAGATCTATATTTCAAGCAACAGGGATCATGGTCTATATTTCACCCGTGACCTACACCTGCAAACCATATACAATCATTGCTGAATGGAACTCTAAATAGGATACAATCATTCTTCAGCAAAGATTTTTGCTCTGTGCTGTATCATAACAGGTGACAAACCAAAACGTAACAGTGAGTTATTCAACCTAATTTCTTGAGCTGGATGTACAATTTGTAGCAAAAGCTTCATTTTGGTTCTGCTTGTTTTGAATTGCTCACAGGCGGTTTAACCACATTATTTAACATTTTAAATGATTTGCCAAGTAACTTTTTTGCAAATTACTTTATTCTGTAGATTTGTGTGCAAGTGAGATACTGTGAGTTTTCTTACTGCGTGCAGTAGTCATCTTGAGTAGGTGAGTTCATGGCCAGTACCATTGCTTATTGTGGTTCTAAATAGACCACTTCTTGAAAAGCTTTTCACACCTAGAATATGAAATTCTTGTGAATGTGTTGCACAGACAGTAAGCGTGGTGAGAAGCTCTCCTGTGGGTAGGAAGGGTCCTGCAAATGTGACATAGGGTCTCACTTGGTGTGCACAGGTTCTTCCGTCTTGCTCATCCGTGTCCGATCTGCTTGTGGCTGAATGGCAGTGGTATTTCCTCCTGGCACTGTGATAACTGCTTTTTTGGTTTGCTGGTGACAACTCCAAAGCCATTATTAAAAATGTTGATAAGGGGATATGAAGTGACAATAAATAGATTTTGAAGGAGTTGAGGCCCAAATAGGCAAAAGTTTCCATTTTTTTAACTGCCAGTTAAGTTGAAATTAAATGGAAACATACTCAATTCAAATGAAAAGATGAAAATGTTTGATTTTTAAAGCATAGGCAGTGTTTTAAAACAGAAAAAACGGACTTTTTAATTGATTGGGTTTTTCTTCACTGTAACAACTGAGGTGCAGGCACCTGCAAAATGTGCTGCTGCAACTGTACTTTTGAGCCCAAACAATTATTTGCTCTGCATGGATTTTTCTAGCTTTGAACAAATTTGCATGCATCTAGCTGAGTAAAATGAAAGCACTGTTGTCCCCTAAATGAAAACTACTACAACATGGTATAAAGGTACATATAGAAGACATGATGAGTTAAAGAGAAAATACCATGAGAGAGAGTGTTATTTGTAATGTATGCAAATAAATTTACTCTGGCAAAGCGGTGCTAAATTTTTAATTCATGAGTTTGTTAAAGTAGCGGAAGGTAATTATCCTTTTAATTATAACAAAACAGTTTCCAGATTGCCATGGTAGTAGTTAAATGTATTTCCCATTAATTTATTATGGTGATTGTAGTGACTATTATCTTTAAATCCTTTTTTTCTTTTTTTTTTTTTCTTTTTAATTACAAAGCATATGATTTTTTTTTTCCCCAAGGTTAAAGACCAGAAGTAAAGGTGCGGGAAGGAAATATGTTCTATGTGAGAGAAAAAGTATCATTATGCTACTGATCGTAGTACTGATGGTTCAGTTGGTAGTAATTGCTCAACTGTTCCAGAACTGGAGCAATGATCCAGGTGGATCAAGGACAACTTCCTTATAAATCAGAAAATGATGGCCCTCCTGACTGGTTCTCATATCTATAGGTCTCTAGTATTCTTTGCAGAAACATTGCTATTAGTTCCCATGTCTGATTTGATTGAGTACGCTCTGTCTCCCTAAACTTTTTTGTACGCTCTGTGGGATACGATTCACTTCCATTCTAAATTTATGTGGACTATCGTAGTGTGGCTGTTACGGGGCTGCTGCCTTCCATGTTCGCGAGTCCTCTGATGTTTCCAAGGCAAATGGAGAATTAAAGTAACAGTGGGCATCAAGACAGAAGACCAGAGCCCACGTGCCTTAAAGTAAATAGCCAAGCCCTACTGAAGGAGCCACCTCTGTAACAGCCCTGTGATAGCTAGAACTGCTCAGCAATTTGTTTTTAGAATGGTTTCCTAACAGGAAATTCAGGATATCCTAGCTTTTATGCAAGTGTTTAGTGTTCACCAGGAAACTATTAATGCAATGCCTTATTTCAGGTAAATTTGCTCTGAATTGGAGTATTTCATTTTATTGGACAGGTCTGAAATGTTTCAATTGACATCCTCTCAACAAAACCATTAAAAAGCTTGATCCCAGCAGGACGTTGCTGTACTTGGTTCCTGTTTTCTCTTCTGGTTCAATAATTCCAGATGGAAAAACCTTTCCCATTGACTCTCTGGGTCACCTTAGAGTCTGCAAGACTCTTTTAGTTGTAGCTAGTACATCAGCTGGAGGGCCAGAGAGATCTGGTGTTCAGCTATCTGGCCAGGAGTCCCTGCAGAGAGGCCGGTGTTGTGCTCTGTACGGCAGAACCGTCTCTTTCCTCCGTGGTCTGAGACGCTGGCACCGCAGGGCGCTGCGGGCGCAGCTTGTATTCATGCAGCACGAGGGCTGCCGCGAGCGTGTGCGGCGGCTGCCGCCCAGCGTGAGCAGGATCAGACCTGCTTTGTTGTACGAGTGGGGTCTCAGAGGATATAACTGGATGGGGAATCAATGTAAAGGAAATAACGTTGTGCATGTCTTCAAGAATGAGAACAGCATCGGGCCTTATCTGATTACTCTGCTTTATGGAAAATATCCTGTACCTGCCGGCCTTTGAAGCAGGTGGCCTCGGTTGTTTTTGCTTGGCAGCTAAGGACATGAGTGCATCTATAGAGACCATTACCAAAGCAGAGGAATCGTTCTGAAGAGATTATTTATGCATTTACCTTCATCAAAAGCAAAACCACTTCATTAAGCACCCAGGGAATGCAAAAGTGAGGGGAAAAGTGGTTTTCTTGATGAGATAAACACACTACAAGTTACTCATTATACATGAAATAATAGCATATACCACATGTTCCAGGGAGTTCAGGCTGGAAGATGTGTCACCATTGCTATGTTCCTCTCATTTCCCGTGTATTCATCTAAAAGGTACTGATTCAGCCTCTGTAATTGGCTTGTTATACACTTTAAAAAAAAAAAAAAAAAAGTCCCCCAAATCCACAACAAAACTCTTCAAACTTTTACGCTGAAAGCTGTGCTGTGTACTTGTATGTGTTTCGATTTGAATATGAATTGGAAGAACAAGAACTTGAATTTTCAGTACTCCAGTGGGTAGATGAATAGATGAGTGAAGAGAGAAAAGAGAGTAAATTAAAAAACTCTAAGTAAAATAAAAGGCTTGTAATAAGCCTCAGTTTTGTGCACCGCTCTGGGAGCAGAACCATCTGTCCTTTTGCCTCAGACACCGTCCCTTTTATTCACATGGTCCTCTCAATTTTAAATGAAAAGAAAAAAAAGAAGAGTTTTTAGGGTTCCTCAATATCTGTATTTTCTTTATGGAAACAACTCCCAGTCTAACTTGATGTTTACTTCATTGCCTAGTATCTGAGCAGGAGCTGAATGGGAAAGAAAGCCTTTTGGATACATTTTGCAGCTTGCTGTTTTAATTAGAGTATTGTCATCTCTTGGCTGCTTGCAGATCTCGAAAGAAACATTGTGGCCTGCTGGGTTATTCGCTAGACATTTGCGTGATTGATCATGCAGTTTTTTCCTGTCATGATTCTTTCATTTCTGGAAGCGGGTTTCCAGTCGGGCTTTGGATGCTTGGTAAATAATACTTGAAATGGAGGGGGGAAAAGACATGGTCCTTGCCCAAGTGGATTGTATGTTTTTTCCGTGCCACCCTTGTTCCAGGCTGGATCTGGTCAGGGCTTGTGGCCAGGGATCTGGGCTCTGTGTCTCTGCTTCATGCCAGGGAGCTTGGTCTGGTGCTCCTGGGGGCTGACTTGGAGATGAAGCTCTTGTGTCCCATACAGATTGTGTCACTTGTATAGGACATGGACCCCTGTTTTCTTCTGAAAGGAGAGGATGGAGGGGGCTTGTTCTCAGTGAATTCAGAGGGCCCTTTTGAGAGATGCTGCCAAATCCAACATTGAAGCTCACAATATGCTGCTTTTCATTCATAGGAAATACTTTGTTTAGGGCAAGGCGATAGAGAAGTAAAGTCTAGGAGACAAAGAAAAAAATGAGGAGAGGAGACACCAAGAAAATGAAGCTTCAACCTTAGTCTGGTTCCATAAAGACCTTTGTGTTCTCAGTCCCACAAGCCAAATGCAAACAGTTTGTACAGACCAGTATTAAAGGTAGTTTAAAACCAATGTGACTTCAAGTACTGTGTAAGGGGAAAGGAGCCTTTATTTTGTTTCTTCTGCTTTGTAGGTCTCCTTGGAACACTCGCATTTTAACTTTCAAATTGAAAATTGTTTTATTTTAAATTCATTTAAAGTAATAGCTCCTGCATTAACTCACAAATGGTAAAAACCCCTAGTATTAAGACAGTTTGATGAAAACAGGTGTTAGTAAAATGCTCTATAGACTGCCATCAAATGTGCTTCCTGATTTTAAAGGTTTTTCTGCTTTTTTGCATTGCTTCTGCTGAAAATGAGATGCAGAAGTACAAGTCTTGCAGCTAAAGCTGATAATCTACACCTACCTCCCACAGTCTGCTTTGTTTATGTGATGCCCTGGTGAGATGTATTTTGAAGGGGTTGGGGTTCTGAAGGCAAAAGGTTTGAATAAAAAGGTCTGCTGGAAAGTACTGATTTCCTTTTTTTTTTATTATTTTTTTAAATAAATAAATTCACAGTCTCTCTTCTCCTTTGATTCTTCACTTGAAAAAAATTTCGCTTGATTTCTGAAATGTCTCATTCTTTTCATAAATTCTTCCCCCTCTCCTCTGATGTTTCAGTATATCAGAATTGCCAGACTTTCTTGATTGTTTCACGGTCCTATGCTGAAGATGTTATTGTTTTACCCCAAAATAAATAATATGGAATTACTTTATTCTTTAAAAGAAGTAGACTTATATGCATGCAATGTCTGCTTCAGTGCCTCCAGTCAAACTGGATAAAACTCATTAACCTGATGTTCCTGTGTTAAAAGCAATTTAAAACCAAATGTAACTCAGAAACCTAAGAATGCTGTTTAATACCACGTTGTGAGAAACATGGTAGAAGTTACTTTTCTTTTGTAACCCAGTTTCAATATTCAGCTTATGAACAGAGGAAAATACCCTCAAGGTTTTCTGTCTTTCAGAAGTAATTTTTGAAAATGGAGTTACTTTAAAAAGAAACCACTCCTCCTGCTCTTCAGGCCAAATCTATGTCAAAAGCTAAATTTGACCCATGGTACAAGATTTAGGTGCTGTAAGCAGCTTCACAAAGCAGGTAAAAAACCTATAACTTTCAATGTTTTGTTGTCCATGTTAATTGCACTAATAATAATTCACTTTATATTTGTGGTCAAGGTGTGGCAGCCAGCACAGCACCTGTGTTTGCTGCTGTGTTTGAAATCATCATTAGAAAGTGAGCTGATAAAGATTACCTTAAATTCTGATGTAATAGTGAGGATTACTGTTGATCCTTCACCCTGTTTAGCTTATGCAGTTTCTTGTGTTCTTAGTGGTGTTTCCCTCTGCGCTTAGGATCCTCTGTATTCTGGGTGATGGTCACTAAGTGTTTCAGAAAGCTGCAATTTGGTAATGGTGATTATCAATGAGATTGTAGTGGGTCACGAAGGGGGTCAAGCCAAGGGGACCTGGTGGTGCTGCTGGACTGGCAAAGAGGTAGCAGAGTGGGGATGACAAGATGGGGTTGGCGTCAGAGGGCTGCCAAATGGCAACAAAAAGGGAAATGGAGGTGAGAGGCCAGGGAAGCAGCGTGGAGAGGGATGCTGCAAGGAACAGTGGGTATCTCGTGGGACAGAGGTGGACTTTAAATGAGCAAGAGCAGAAGAGAAGCAATTCCTGTGCGTTTCTAAGGCTACTGCAAAGGACCAAAGCCAGAAGGGATAGATGTCTCCTTCTTTTCCTAGTACATGTTTGAATCCTTATCAAAGCAGTTTATCAACTGATCTCATTTTCAATTATAACCTGTAGAAGCATTCATATAATTAGAAAACAAAATATGGGCATGGTGCAGCTGATAAATTGAAGTAGTAGGGAACAGCTAATATACATTTTAATAAGCAATAAGTCTAAACTGTGTATCTAATGAAGTCTAATGGTATCTTGTTTTTCTTAAAGGCAGAAGTAAACTTTGAACTTGATATTTTAGCCAGAATTTATTATATTTTGATTATTACTTTTTTTAATTTATGGTCCTCCTTAGGAAAAAGGATTAGATTTAGATGCAAATAGATCTTCGTCTTCTGCCCACTGAAAGCAGCTGTAAAGCTCACACGGACTTCAGAGAGTTAAACTTCCTGTGTGGTCCTGCCCTGTACATTGAGCATCTACTCTAGGGAGTAATCTCCTAGATACTTCTTGGTCTAATGACTAGTAGATCTTACTTTGGTCAGTGTTCTGACCGCAAGAGATTGTACAAGGACCTGGACGCTGAGCTGGGAAGCCATCATTATAATCCAATAAGGGGGGCTCAAAACAATGAGCTGGCAGCGAGACTTGAGCATGCTCTGCAAAAAACCTTCCAGGGAAGGGAGGATGTGACAGTGTAGAGGGGCCACAGCATGGAGCTGGTCACCGGTGGCTGGTGCAGAGACACGCAGGGGAGCAGGAGCAGGCAGCCAGCTATGGGAGGGCATGGAGGGATCTGCCTGGGGACCGCCAGGTGTGGGGCAGGGTTTGCTGCAGCTCGGGAAGCCTGTAGGTTAGCTGGGACCAAGAGTGGAGGGCCTGCCTGCAGTGACACCATGATCTAGAGGGAGAGCTGGGTATAAGCCTTTTTATTTCTCTTCTATTTGATCTAGTTACTTTGAGGTTTCCCTGTTTAATAAGTTACATATTTGAGGTTTATTGTGATGAAATCTGGCTTTATTTGAGTTACAAAGGCTTTTGGTCTTCTTTGGGGAGCTCATTATGAAGAAAAATAGTAGGCAGTCGATGTTGAAGCTCTGGCTGACCCAGGAGCTTATTATACCTGGTTTTAAAAAAAAAAAAACAACGTGGTCACAGCATGAGCTCTCCCTCCTCATTTTGCAGGGGTTACACAGGAACTGGAATTTCCTTCCAGCGTAGAGAATGATCCTGCCTCTCTGGGCATACACATTCTGAGCTGTTCATGCTGGCTTTATGTCCCTTCTCTCCAGAGATGCTGGGGCATCATGGTTTTCCTTCCAGTGGGAAGAGCTGGACATAGCTCCTTCAAAAATCTTGCAGTAAATCCTGTAGTAAATAAATCCTGAGCAAACATCAACACCTAATTTTCCCTCTGTGGGTGGAATGTGAGAACAAGAGCGATGAAAGCTGAGAAACAAATGAATTTCATTCTTCAAACAGTATTATTTGCAGGGCTGTGGGGTGTTTTCCACTCTGTCTCCCTGCCTGACTCAGATTAGCTGGGAAACATAAGCGGACTGGTTGAGGACCATGCATGAGGATGCCAGGACCTATGGTACAGTCGCTCCGACGATTAATTTACTTTAGGGCTTACCTCTTGGAGTCCGTTAATTCCCATCAGCCTTTTTTGTTCAGCATGAAGTGTTGGACTGCTTAGCCGGGATGCCAGGTTTGCTTTACAATGGTTTTGTTACTGAAGTGTTTTATGTTCTGTTCTACAATCAGGTTGCCCTTTGGATGATCCCCCCCCCCCCAAAACAACTTCAAGTTGTTCTGTCCTGCTATTTAGCAAAGATAAATGATTTGGGAAACTTAATTCTACCAGTTCAGCTGACTGTCCAGAATAAAATTATAAACATGTGAAATAAGATTAATAATAGCACCAAACTGCTGGGTGGATATTCCCATTACTGTATACAAGCTAGACAACATCCTCCTCCACCAGTTTCCTAATTTGATAAATGCCTTGAGCTGATTTAAAAATGTGTAGGTTATTTTTAACCATGATAGCAGAGCCATCTGTATTGTATATGATGAAGTTCTGTGATAGAGCAAATTGATTTATTCTATCTCCTTACAAGTTATACTAAGCTTTATGTTATAAATAAGCTGGTTTGAAGTACATGATGTCATTGAGCTTGAAAGTCTCTAGATAAATTTGTACTTAAAGGGTTTGTGCTTTCTGTATGAATTTAAATTGGTGCAGATTGTTATATCTCTTTTCTGTCTCTGTCTTGCGGACTGCAAGTTCTGTGGGGTCAGGACTGTCTTTATAGTTGTGTTTGTATGAGATACACAGAGGGCCCAAATCCAAGACTGGTGCTCTCATATGTTACAGCGATAAAGTAAGAGCAATCAACAAAAACAGAACCATATATTTGATGGCAGGGTTTTCAGAAGCACTGCAAGGAACTGTGTGCCTAAATCCTAGCATTTGTTGTTGTGAAATACAGGGAATTAATGAGGAGCTCATTTCACTTGAGGTATAAACAGTCCTCGCTATAGCAGGGGCGAGCCTTATGCCATGGCAAGTCTGAACTGAGGTCAGATTTGAGATCTCTGCTTTGATTTCTGTTCCAGGAGGTGAGTGGGGCTGTTGGCGGCACAGACCCGGCACTTCTTCCCTTTGCCTTGCTCTGAGGTCACTGGGGCTTCTGTGAAAGTCCATGGGAAAGGTGCCCATAGCAGTAAGAAGAGGGAATTAATCAAATGCTGGGAAGAATACAGTAGATCCTGTCTTAGTTGACTGCTTACAAAACCAGCAAAAGTGGTGGCTTAAATAAGGTAGGACTTATAAAAGAGGTGGACTAGAATCACTGTCCCTGTGTTTAAGGATAGTTTTTGAGAGACGTTGAAGACAGGATGTTGCCTAATGAGTACCATGTATGGTGCAGATTTTGCTGTAATTAAAAAGAAAATGAGCAATGCTTTAATTGAGATCTGGAGATTAAAAGTTAAAAGCTCAGTATCCTCTATTACTTATTGTCAGATAGGAATTACGTTGCATATGTGTAACAAATCATTGCATTTTAAAAATGGAACCATAAAAAAGCTGCTGTAATTTAAAAGCAGCCAATTTACTAGGAGTACAGTTTGCAGCTCTGTCACTTGCTAATCAGTCTGTTAAACATAATAGCCATTCTTGTCTGGAGACAGTTAATCATGTTGTGAATGCACTTATCAGCACATATTAGAAATACAATATAAGACATTCCGACAGAGGAATGGATGCAATTACTGCAATCAGTATACATTTAGCTACTGTCTTATCATACCATGTTTTTCTTTCCATTTCTTTTTTTTCTTTTTCTTTTAAGTAGTTCAGCAGAGACAGATTTTCTCTTAGAAAAATATAAAGGACACACTTGAAAGTGTTGTTAAACTCAGCAGAGATGCTCAAACGCAACCTGTTGATCTAAATGAGAGATGGCTGCTGGCTGGTTGAACCCTTCCTGGACCCAGCAGTGTTGGAAGCTGCTGTCTTTGAGTGTTGTGGTGATGGTTTTCAAGGCCTTTGAGCATTTTCACTGACGGACTAGGAACATGTCTGTGGAGGCTTGCGTTAGGTGGTGGGGAGCTGAAGTTGCTGCATTTGAATTAGACTAAAGGAGCTCAGCATATGGATGAACTCTCTTTTTTTTTTTTTTTTTTTTCTCTTTTCCCTGCACTTCTCTACATCTAAATCAATAGCAGTGAGGGATCTCAAAGTTTTTGAAAGGGGATATTGAAAAAGCATGAAAGCTAATTGCTTCCAGCATGACTACCCACCAGCAATGGGTGTAAATACAGCTGTCTCAAAGAATGTCAGGACTCAACAAAATCTAAGGATTTCAGCTAAACTATTTTCCAGGGCTGAGCATATTCTTGTATGGCGAGGCAGGGAGTTGGGAAGGGGACAGGAGGAGGGAAGGGATTATGAAATCCTGAAAAGATTCAGAAAAGAGAGGAGTAGGAGGAGGATAATTTTGTAAATTCTGCTTTATATTAACCCTTAATGTTAGGGATATTTTATGCAGCTTAGTGTGATTTGCGGTGCTTGCAAGAACCTGCCTTCTTTTTCTAGAAATCCTTGTATCTGACTCTTTGTTCTTCATGACAGCTGGTATTTTTGCTTAGGTAACATTTTTAATTGTAGCAAGGAAAATGAAAAAGCAAAACAACCCCCAAATTGTGTGACTATTACAGTGGGTAATCAAGAGTCAATATAACATCGTATCAACCCCACTAGTATTTTTGTTACTGTTCTTTTCGGGTCACATATTGCTCAGACTCCCTGAGAAAATGTGGGAAGTCCTCAGTGCGATGTCCGTAGCGGTGATTCTTCCCACTGGCGAGCAGCTCAACTTGCTCAGCCGCAGGTTGTTAAAACCTTCATTGCTAAGGAGATTCATTGAAATGAAGTCCTGCGGGGACGTTTTATCATACAAACAGGGGAGTGGGGAAGGCGGGATGGAACACCACTTCTCCCCTTTCCATTTCTAATTATTCCTTTTCAGAGCCTAAATGAATTAACCTCACTTATTACGCACTTGTGCCTGAACTCGTTTATTCATGGTGTGACCTTAGCTCTGAGCAATATCCCAGCAGCCCCCCAGTGCATCCCATTAGCTGTCACTACATTTGAATTCATCACGTGTTGGGAAATCATTGTCTTGCAAGTGTGACAAAGTGGTGATTACCCTTTGAAAAGGTGACCTAGAGACATTATGTGGTGACCGTTGTGTTGACCTTGCTTTCATGCCATTAGAAAGTAATTGTGGAGTGATTTTTAAAAAGAGAAATATTAAATCCACCCCTCTGCTTTTTGTTATTTGGAATTATCTTTGCACTTCTAGGGAAATTTGGATTCATTTTTAGGAGGAAAATAGGCTTTTAATGGAGTGACTTACATTATAACTGCTTGTGTCTCTCTTGCTTTTAGTTTTGTTGTGAACATCAGGACTTTAAGCTGATCTCAACTAGCAAAGGGTGGAGGTACATAGAATTACTGCAGATGTCTCTTTCTGTTCATACACTGAATGCAGACCCTGATCCACCCTGTGTTTACTCAGCTGGATGAATTAATCTTGTTTATTAATTAAAACATGGTTTTATGGCAGTTTCGCTTTCAAGTTTTTGCTGTCTGTTCAGTGGGTATCAACAGTGAGAGGAAAAGCTTAACTCTTTTTTTAAAACATAATTATCAGCCTATAAAATAAAACAATTTTATGCACCCCATGTGTCTCTTGGGGAAGTGGGGAGAGAGGAGGTCCCGTTTGTGGTAATGTTAATGGGCTACATTGATCCCTGCCCTAACTTCTTTGAGGATGTTGTCATGGCCATTTATTTCTTAGCAGAAGTGTGAATTAGCCACAGGACACCCTGCACATTATCTCTCCATCGAAGAGTACCTTAGATTCGAAGGAGGCTAGGTCTAATTCATTAGATACTTAACCTTGTTTAAATCTGAAGAGAATGTAGGAGGAATAAAATTATTTTTACCCATGTTCCTATTTTGATTTGTTCTTCAATTTTTTCATGCAGGTGGTATTACAGTAGCTTCTATAGCAGACTCATGAGTTCTGTGCACTCTTAGCAAGCTTTAGAAAGAAAAAAACGCGACCTTTAAAATTTCTCATTGTCCTTGCTAGCTGCTTGGCATTCTGTTATTTACTCATTTACACTGTCTGCCCATTAAGCAAAGGATTACGTTCAAAAGGTGTTGAATTAGGCTTTTTAAATCCTTAAGAGGAGAGCACCATTTGTCACTGTTTTCATGTATCCTCCAGCACATTAGGTATATTCATGTCACAGTCTGCAGCTTGTCTCCCCTTTCCTTTCATTCATAAACTCAGCGCGTGGGGAATTTGTATCTTTAGATCCCCTCTGTTTCATTTTTCTCCCCAAGGAGATCCAGCTGTCAGCCTCAACTGTAATTCTGAAATCAAAACAGCAACTGGATTGCTAGTAACTTTCTCCTAGGTCTAGTCGTGTTTTTCTTTTCTGATGCACTTGGTGTATACAAAAGAGTCTGATCACTTAATGCTAATGTCAGGCATATAAAAATCATAAGGTGTTTAAAATGCCAAGGAAACATGTTGTTTGAAATGTGGTTTGAGCCATTAGGGTACATCCAGGTCACTTACCCAAGCTCTTGTCCCTGTCTAGGAAGATGAGGAAGCTGTGTACGTATTTGTAAATATAAAATTCAAGAGCCTTACGTAATTGTATGAGTTTAGGAGCTGTCACGTAGAGTCACTCTTCCTGAGACTCACAATAAATTTAGAAGAGTATACAGGTAAATTAAACTGTTGCACGTCTTCCATTTCATAGTTAGCTGGGGAAGAGCAAGACTCTGAATGAAGCATCTTCAGCTATGCTGAGCTGGTAGCCAGTAACCAAGTGTAGGGATAGTGGAAGAGCTGAATTGAAGAGTGGCCTTTTCCTTCTGCTTAATTACCTGCAGGAAACTAATTTCTTTGGCTATTATGTGGTGGTGTTATAGACAGACCCAGAGTCTGTCCCATTGCATTGCAGTGTGTCACCAAGGGTTTCCAGCAGGTAACTTTTAGGGTATATTCCCTGTCTCCACCATCGAGTCTCTGGATGCCCCTGACCATCCAGTCTGTTTTCTTTGAGGTCAAGTGAAATGTTTGCTGTATTGACTTTACGTGCAGCTTGGCTGAAGATACCCATGCCTTGGGTTATTCAGGTGCAGCACAGGCCATGGTAAAAAAGTGCCTCCCAGAGTTGTATTTTTGTTCTTTTAAAGGTCTTTTGAGAGTCTGTGGAGGGAGGGTCTTTGTAAGTGAGTTCCTGCACTGCAAAGAAGTTTTATATCGCTGAATTTATTATCTTGAATTTTCAGTCATTGGTTCTTTAAAAATCCATCTCTGCTTTACAATATATTTCAGCTGCTTGCACAGCAGTGTTGAAAATACACCATGTGATTATGGTATGTAAATATGTAAGAATTTCTCAATAGTTAAAAGAAAAATTATAAGCACCATTTAGGCTGTTGATATTTATTAACTGGTTAGGATTCAGGATAAATCTTTCACCATAAAATCATTTCTTATTTTTTAAACAGTAATAGCTCCCTCTATATTTGCATCCAACATCAGCTAAACCCTGGCCCCAATTTCTTGCTGGATGTGTTTGTTATATTCCCCAGCAAGATGCTTTCTCCTGGCAGAGAAGCTTTATTTTAAGAAATACACAGCACAGCAATAAAGAGGTTCTAAATAGTAGTCAGAAAAATATTCCAGTGCAATCAAAATGCTTTTTTAAACCCCAAAAGATTACATGCTGTTTCAAAAGGGGAGAGTCATGACAAAGGAACGAATGGAGTCCCAGTGCCCAGCAATACATGTTACCAATGGAGCGCACCAGTTACACCCATACTGAATTTGGTCCTCTAAGTCCTCTTCTGTTAAAGGTTAACTAAAATAGTATCTAAGGACTCTTACCAGAAGAATTTCTGTACACTGTCACAAGGTGGAAGCAAATAAAAATAATTGAAGCAATTGTCTCAGTTGTCTCCAGGGTTGTCATGATGATGTTGATAAAATCAAATAAAGTGGAAGTTATTGCAAGTTGTTAGTGAGCAGCACAGTTGTGAATTGGCAGTGGAAGAAGCTGAAGAGCTTAAAAGGTTTGCTCATTATCCAGATTTATTGTTTTCAGTTGTGGGAAAATGTTGGCTAAGCAAAATAACATGAATAATATCTGGTCTTGGTGGTGTGTTTTGAACAAAAATATTTTTTTTCTTGTTTTTATGGCTTTGACTGGATTATTAAAAAGTGCTGTGTCAATCCATACATTATTAGCAGATTTAGCGCCTTGGTTTTATCCTCTGTAGCCATTCACATTGCCCATGCATCTGTGAAGAGCATGGATTTTCACGGCAGTGAAAGAAAAACAAGATCAGGCACCAAGAAATGTTTTGAAAAAGCCTGTAGTTGATATAAAGTAAATGCGACAACAGAGCAAGTTCTCTGTTAGACAACAGAGCAAATTGTAAATTGTGATTTTGAAATGCAGACTTTTTCCATCCCTGCAGATTTACTTGCAACCTGCTATCCATCCTGTCTTTGTTCTATGTTTGGGACTTCTGCCTTGCACTTCTGTGCTGTGGCATGGAAGAGTGAGCAGGGCTTTTTTCAAGTGTTTGTGCCTGCCTTGCACCCTCAACTGTCCAGTTTCCCTCAGCAAAACAAAAACCTCTGGGAGCTATGCAGTAAGGGACAGTGGCACTGTGTCATCTGAATGTTTTTGCATCGATGCAAAAGCTTGCAGAAATACTCAGGACGTGCAGGTAGTTTGCCCTGGCTTCTAGGGACGTTCATCCACACTGCAATACTCGACAGGGATACCTGCACTTATTTATGCAGGGTTCCAGCCGGGCCCATCTCCAGGGCTCCTCAGGATGAGGCCCTTTCCCAGCAAACTACCCTGGGAGAACAGTGTGAGTAGGCTGCTTCCAAGCTTGTATACAGCTTTGTGTCCTAATGCAAATGATATATGGTGGGAGAAAAGGGGTTAGGCTAGCAGGTTTTACCATCCATTATCATCAAGTTAAAACTTCGTATGTAACAAGAGGTGTAGCCATTCTGCCCAAGTAAGTTGTTCTCTAGTAGGATCTGTGCTTAAGGATGTTGTAGCTGCTAGAAGATATCCTGGCGTTAAAGGCGTTAGCTGCTGCCAGTTCCTGTTACCCAGTGCCCGCATTCAGGAAAGTGTCACTCAGCAAAGTATAAGGGCTGACAGTATGCAAATCTTTGTAATTCAGAAACTGGATGCTGCTCTGTTAGTAGGTATTTGCTCTCATTTCCTTCATCTTGGGCTGCTGGGATCTTAATTTCCTTAGGGGGAGAAGGTCAGGACCTTTAATCTGGATCTTTTCCCCAAGAGGTCCTGGCCGGCTGCTGCTTCATTTGACTTCAGCAAGAGCACTTCCAATCAGTCATTGAAAAGCTTCCTCTTGTGTTTGCTCTTCAGCAAACCGTACTTATGAAATTAATCCTCATGAGATCAAAGGAGTGAGACCTGTATTACTGAAATATTTTATAAACTAATGTACCTCGCTTATATAATCCTGTTCCTATTGAATTTGGTGACAATTTGTCAGAGGGAGTAAGAATTGACCATTATTAACCTTGAGAAGATTTTCAAGCAACATGATACCAGACATTTTATTATTTGCAATTACCTAGTGTCTGCTCCATTTTTTTAGAGTTTTGTTTACCCTGCTGTGGGCCTCATAAACAGATTGCCATTTACGGAAAACATTATTTTATGAATGAATGAAACTCGTGATTTCCTGTAATAGCCAACTGCACTAATAGAAGGGTCTGACTTTTATCGACTAAATTGTTGATGAACCGGCAGTGGGAGCCAACAAACCCTCCGTGCGCCAGTGGCACACCCAGCTGAATGCACCACAAAGTGCCCTGCACTGTCATCTTTCAGTGTGGCATTCTGCATATTTCATTCTCTCTAAAAATACATAGGGCAGGCTCTTCAGTTTGGTTAGCAATGTAAATCTTTCTTAATAGCTAATAATAGGCATTTGTTTATTTAAGGTAACTACTAACTATTTAGACTGTCACTGCCATCATAACATCAATCACTGTGTATCATTCCAGTACTTAATTCAATAATTCCATGTTTTGCTTAGACAAAAATTAGGAACAAATTAAATTCCGTAATATTTCAATGCCAGGTGATTTAGTAGTACTTACTAAAACTTCTAACATTAGCGCTATGGTGGACCTTCACAGTAATCTATTATTTTGTGAAAAAAAGCCTATGCAGTTCCGTGTAAGTACTTAATAAGGTAATAAATATAGAGAAACAAAATCTGATACTGGATTTTTTTTCGATTCAGATTTAAAATATATTTTTTTTTTCCTACTGTTTGCATACACTAGCAGATTCAGGAAGAAAATCAATCAGAATATATGTAACAAGGTAACATGATAGCCCTCCAACAACAGTGTGAATCTTTACAAGGCATCTGAATGCAGTAATGCAAGAGTTCTCTACGGTGCTTAGGAGCAGTTGAAACCCAAGCTTTATTTTTATAGTGGTTTGTTCAGTGGTTTGTTCCACTGGGAGAGTTTTCTTAACTGAGGAGAGGCTCTGCCTCTGGGTGGAGTGCTCACTCCTTTATGGAGGAGGACTATGTACATCCAGAGGAAATACTTCAGGTTGAGCTTGGCAAGCCGAGCAAGGCAGTCAGGCTTTGCATGCCTGCAGCCGCCCACCTGGATGTGTCCATTGCAGGACATGAGTCCAGTTCTGGGACTTAGCAACATTTTCCTGTCCTGATTAACTCTTCTGATTCTGGGGTTGGTTGGAGTTACAGTTGGCTTTATTTGGCATGGATTTACCATTCTGTGTTAAAACTCTGTACACATGGATCACAACCGTGCCTACTAATGCTGTGTACAGAAGGAAGACTGTGTATGTTAGAGAGCTTGACTGGGCTGTTGGGGACCTGGTTTGAATGCGTTAGATATATATGAGGCAAGACAACAGGAAATTGTGCAAAAATCTCAAGGTTTTAGGGGTTCTTCCGACACCTAGCAGAGGCAGTATTGTGAAAGTACACAAATAGGACTATAAATTGCAATTTGAAGAAGAGGGCCTACTTACTGGAGTTTGCGAGAGGAAATAAATCCAAGCCTGTGGTTTCTTTTTCTCCTCTCACCAGAAAGAAAAATGTGTAATGAATGTCTCATGTCTGAAACACTGGGCTGGATTCATCAAAGGGAGTTAGTAATTACCAAATTGAGAAAATCATGAAGCGCTTTTCTAAATTTGAAAAGCTCATCAAGAATAGATCAGGAGCAGGCAAAATTAATAGTTATGAACTCATTTCCATAGAAATGGACTTATTAGCAAGCATGCCAGCTGCCTAAAATTATAAGGTCTTTTCCTTGTGCTTGCAGGAAATAATCTTTTTTTATCAAAGGAATTTTGACTTTTTATTGCTCCTCTAAACTAGGGTTTGGCAAAATCCTTCTAAACAGGGAAAAGACTTCACTGGACAATAGAAATATTTAAATAAAAAGAGAAGAAGGATGTGGAAAGGAGAAGTGATTTATAGTCCTTGGATTCCATCATACTCTTCCCAACAGCGCAAACTTATTTAAGAGAAAAATGGAATACGTCTCAAGAAAAAGCTGAAAAATCTTTATACGATAAAGTTTGGGTTAGCAGGATTTAATGGCTGATAACAGCATGAGTTACAGTCGTTGTCTTCTCTGCTAGTGGATTTTTCCACTTGTACCATTTTGTCTTCACCAGGCAGTTGCAGATTGACAGTGACTACAAAGACCAACATATTGGCCACCAGCTACAAATCAGACTAAAAGCAGAAGATTTGCCATGGCAGGGTGGAATGACTCCTTTTAAAAAAGGTTATAGTGTAGTGCTGCATAGCCAGGAGAGAAATTTAGATACAGGTGTTGCGATGTGGATTTATCAGCAAAGGGAGCTGACATAAGTAAATGCTAACCTTTAAGGTCTTGATTATGGTTTAATTTATCTCTGGTTTTACTTCAGCAACCTCCATCAATTTCAGTGGAAAAAGGCAGTGGTCTCCCACACGGTATTACAGAGGATGGTTAATAAATTGCAAGAATTATGAATATAGTACCAATCTTCCCGCTAGGAAAGAAGCCCCGGTAGGATAAGAGATGCAGCGGCCAGTAGGAAGGCACTAGTCTGAGCAAGAAAGAAATTCACTTTTCAGGTTTTATCATGGGTTCGTTACAGTTGTAACCTGGTAAGAGACTTAGAACAAAAAGGGTGGTTTAGTCCGTGGGGTACTCTGTGTCCCAGATACTGTAACACTTGGCATTGCTTGAAGGCTGAACCTTTGTCCTAAAGAGGAAGAAAGGGAGACCATAATTTTAGAGAAAATTCATTGACCTGCTGTTCCGAAGGTAACTGGAAACCTGCTGGTGAATAAAGGAGTCCAGAAAGTTGAATACTGGTTTGCTAAAGCTATTCACTCAGTGGAGAAACTCTGTAAGTGAAAGATGATTAGATACAGTAACTCCATCTCTTTCAGCAAAAGTCCAAATGAAAAGAAGGGGATCCTTCTTTAATCAATATTAGTATGTCATGTACATGATTTGCTTCCGAGACAAAGCAGAAAACATTTGACAAGCCACGTTGTTTTTCCAGGTGATGACAAGGATTTTCTTTGGAACCAGGACCTAGGAAGTCAGCTTTGCTTTGGTTCGTATGTTAATATTAGTTAGATCTGAGGAAGGTTTATGTATGTGAGTTGCTGCTCTTTTCTAGATGCACAGAGTCTCATTTCTAATCCAGCAGTGTATAACCATGTCTGCCTTTAAATGAAACTTACGGCTTTTATACTTATACAGCCATGCTAAGGATGCAGTGAAGGTCTTCGCATATTTACAGGCACAAGAGTCATCGTACTCCCTGGCAATTACTTAAGCTTGCTATATAGGCAGGACACACACATGCTTTTCTTAGGCAGGTCTGAGTTCCAGTCCGTCTTAAAAATATAAACCCACTATTATGGTTACTTCTTGGATGTGTAAAAAGAAAACCAGGAAAGGAATAATTGAAGGCATGATGGACCGAGCTCAAAGAAGTGCCAGTCAGCGGGACATGTGGAATGGATTTATCAGTGCAGACTAACCTGACATATTATTTCAGTGGTGAATCTAAAGCAAAACCCCCCGCCAGTGGTTTTGTTCCAAATTGAAACCACTCATGAGTGTTTTTGTGAGTGGCAACTATTGGTTTGAACAGACTGAACTTAAATTGCAGATCTAAACATACCTTGAGAGGCCCTATATCTAGATCCATAGTTAGTATAAAACTCATCTCTAAATTTTATTTCTGTGTTGTGAGCAGATTAATTTTGTGTAATTTAGATAAAACAAACTGTCAGAAGCGATATGCATAAAACTGTGAAGTTGAGTGCCCACAATGGTTATGTTTTTAACACAAATGATTTAATTACATCCCTAGTATTGTGTAATAATGTTTGTCTTAAAAGGTTTTTGCTGATTGTCTGGTTGGCCACGCAAAAGATGCCTTAATAGTTTCTAGTTTTGCCTGGAGGTGGATATTATCTTTTGTCAGCATGGAAAATATTTATCCTCCAGGCATTGAAGCATATGTTTGTGTTGTTTGGTGTCAGAAAGAAAACATGAAAATCAATAACTCCTGTTCAGATTTTTTTCCTTTAAAATGCACCTTCAAAAACACATGGCAAAAACAGATTCTGCCTCTGTGCAGTTGGGAAGAGGAAAAGGATGTTTTAAGCCTGTTCTTTGTAGCAGCAGGCTAAAACTTTCTATGAACACAGCTCTTAGAGTCACTACTTTAGGGTAAGGGCACACAAATAGGACAGGATAGAGGGTGAAATTACAGAGGGGGGGGTCATTACTGAGGGGTGCCTGCATGCACAGGGCACGTCCCTAGATCGGGAACAAGCTACTTCATGCTCGCAGTAAAAGCACATTCAAGTCATTACAGAATGGCCTAACATGCTGCAAATTCAGATTTTAACCTATTTTATGAGCACGTACCCTGAAACTTCAGTAATACTGGTAGTATCGGTTGTCTCTTCAATGGAATATGATTAAGCAATTGGGTCTGCAATCAGGTTAGCTGCCCTTCCATCCTGCCTCTGTGTTTTGTAAGCTGCATCAGGTCTCCACGCTGCAGGTGTCTGCCTGAGAAATTGGGGCAGCAACTTGTATGCTGCTTTGTGAACTACCTTAATTTTTGTGGAAGTAAAGCGCTGGATGAGCAAAGGTCTGTTTTCTAAATAGATCTCTGCTGTGAATATGCCCAGTGCTGTTGGTTAAATCTTGGTGTCTGGTTTTTTCTCTGTGACATGAGGATAAGATCTGTCTTTCTAACCTGAGGATTAATTATTAATATTTACATAGTGTTGGACCAGAGGAGAGTGCTAAGTGTTGTTGTTAACAAAAGAAGCAGAAGTAATTTTTAAATACAGTTCTGAAAGCTATGCATTTACATCCATTTATTTACCTTTAAACTTTTATTTCCAGGTGAGAAATATATAACGATCGCCGTATAATTACAAGTCTGCCCCACTGAAGAATGTTTTCATGAATTGAAAATAAGGATAACCTACCCCCCATTTTTTGTCATGTATAATTTCTGCAAATCCTTTTTTCACTGAGATAAAGACAACCACCACACCCCCCCCCCCCAGGAGCTCATTTCTGATACAGCATGAGGAATGGCCAAGTATTCTGTCATTTCGGAGCATCAGTATTTGCAGCAACAAAATTATAATAATGCTATATTAAATAACTTAGCAACATCTATGCAATGCAGTTCCCAGGGTTTGGGGCTTATTCTGTAAGTTCACTGTGATTATGGAGAATGAATGCCTGAGTTTAATGGGAGAAATGCTTCCATTTCAGGAAACTAAAAGATACAGTGTCACCTTATCTATAAGGTATAGCTGTTGCCCAGCGTGTAGTTTGGTTTAGGTTTCTGTCAGTGTCTTCAAGTCTGCATGTTGAATTTAATGGTAAATCTTCTGGTGAATAGAAAAGAGAAATCAAAATATATTTTGTTATTAACATCCTACTGATGTTATGGGCAATTTTGGGTTTTTTTCCAGAGCAAACATGTCCTCCTACGAGATCCTGCAGATGGACTTTGAGATCGACAACACTAGCAGCCTGGCAGGGGCCCAGCAAATTACCTGGCAGGTGGAATACCCTCGAGATGACTCTTTGAGCGAACTGGTGGTCTCCGAGATCTTTGTCAGCCGAACAATGTTTGTGGGAATTGTTCCTCTTGCGATGGTAAGAACCTGCTGCTGCTTCTTTTTGCTAAATGTTTCTGCTGATTCTCGTTAGTATTCAAGGGAATGTGAGCCATTTTATTATATGCTACTTCCTATGCACCTGCTGCAAGTGATTTAAATGCAAAAAATACATTTCAATAATATTTTATTTACTTGATATGCCATAATGGCTCCTTGGAAACCATTTGAGTCTTTTGTGAAAATCCTTTACCGTTTGTGGATTATTGGCCTGGTACGTGGTAATAGCTCCTTTGGAGCCATTGTCTTCTGGTGTATTAATGCGACTGCCATGCATGTGCTCTAAGGGTACATGTTGCAATTAGTTGGGACATTTTCAATGAAATAAATTAGCATGCATGTGTGGGAAACTTCATTGCTAAACTAAACAACTGGACTGTTTGCTGCTTTGCTTTTCCCCAAAGAGCCACACAGTCAAGTGAGCCGAAGAGTGTCAATTTAATAAAAGGTCCGTTTTGAGTTATAGAGAAAGGACAAAATACGTTCTGAAGATGTAGGTGTCTGCCATATTTTCCAGGCAGGGTTTAAGGTGTACGTGTGCAGAAAGCTCGAAGCTGATGGTTGCATTTAAAAAATGCAAATATCTCCTTCTAAAATCAAATATACCTTTTCTAGGAGGGACTTTTGGTCTACATTTGGGACAGATGGACTTTTTAGTACTAGAGCTTTAAGCTTACACATGACCAGTGATTTCAGTGGGGATATTCTAGTGTAAAACTAGAGAAACAGCCAGGGAGCCTGGATGTTACACCAGTTCCCTCAGAAACACTCTGGTAATTTTTGTTTACTTCTCATGAACATTTGCTCTTCCTTTGCGAGTCAGTCTGTCCTGGTTTTCTTTCTATTACATCATATAACCAAAAAATACTGGCGTTTTCCTCTGCATGACCACTAGCTACTCCTACTAGGACAGAAGCAAGGAAAGATACTTTTAAAGGTAAATAAAACCCTAAATAATTTTAATTTCCAGTTCCTACTGCCAAAGGCTACACTTACTGGCAGTGATAGAGGAGAAATTATATGCAGAAAAGTCAATAGAGAATTTTCTTCTAGTGCTCTTTTTTGAAGCATGTAGGAGATGAAAAAAGAACTCTAATTGTGTGGATGGAATATTATCAAGTAGTAATGGTGAATCAGATATAATAATGACAGAATGTGGTGCCTGAACAGTCTTGCGCATAGCATTGCCAGTTTCAAACAGATAGCGTGAAGTTTGTGCCATGCAGAGCACCACAGATAGAAAAGTGAATCCAACCCAAAAGCCTATTGTGACTGTTGGATCAGAGCTTTGCTGCTGCTTCTGCCAGGGTTTTGCTGGGGTTTCACTTCATCTCTTTGCAGTTACGGTAGATGTTGGCCACTTCAGCTGTCTCTAAATGTCCTTGGACAAAATCTGAGGCTGAACCTGAATTCAAAGTGGAGCTAATCTAATCTCTGAGACTTTGTCACTGTAAATTAACCCTGGAGTAAAGGAGAAAGCTTCTTTTGTGAATTTATGACCTTAGTCCTTAAATGGGGGTCTCATGTGGGCTATTACTTTGCTGTTGCATGTGAGCATCCTTGACTGGCTTGGCCCAAGGCTGATAGGAGAATTGATGACAGCAGTGGCAGGAACAACAGCTTGTATTTGCATTTCTTTCCCTTATGTTTGCCAGTTCGCAGTGCTGCTTCATTTAACAGTCACTAACTGGTGCAGGTTCTGGCACTGCATTGCCCAGTCAGGAGCAAAAAATAATTGCTCTATGCATCATCCTGTGTTGTTCAGAGAAACATGTTCCCGAGGCCCAGAGTTCCTGACTGAACTAAATGCATTTTAACGTTCATTCCTCTTCAAGATTTGCTTGGCTTGTTGGTAAAGCAGTCTCCCTCTGAGTGCAGGTGGTATCTGTAAAGGAGAGTTTTGTCCTCTCTTGGACCTTGGTCCCCCAGAAGGGCCCAGAAACCAGTGTGTTTCCATGCCTTTGCCATTGCACTGAACATGAATTACTTGCTGTTCCTTTTCAGTGTATCCACTCTTTCATTGTAAACATTGAATATTTATAGATGAAAACATAGAGTTCCTTGGAGAGTTTAAGGTTTGAGCAAAACATTAAGTCCTTGATTTGTAGGAGTGAACGTTCTGCAAACGTTCATTTTGGGATTACCAAAACCTCATGGTAGTTCAGTGGTAATGATGCCAGCATTTGCATGAAGTGCAGCTCAGTGTCATGAAGAGGAAAAATTTCTTTCCAGTAAGAAGACTGAGGTGGAATCAGTAAGAGCTTACTGGAGCAGAAGTTAGCTGTGAAATCCTGCAAAACAAAAATGAACTTTAACGTGTGGATCTCTTTCTGTAGGCCACTTTGGTTCTTTTAATGTAAAGACAATGTCTTCCATACGCTTTGGAATATCGCTGTTTTGTTGCTGCAGCTCGTCATGAGTTTATCTGTGTTCTCCATGCTACTTTCTTAAACAAACAGGAGAAAATCAAAAGAGCCCCCAGATAATTTATTCTCTCATTGCATTGTGGTGACTCTGGAGATAGCAGTGGGGATATTTTTCTTATTAGTAGCTTGGGGGTTTTTTGGTAGATAAAGATATGGTAGACAGCATGGTAACATTTGAATAATAGCCTGATGAAAAGAGCTGATTTTTTGCTGTAGTGAATTTGTGAAGCTCTTAACATCAAATCTCATGTTCTTAACATTTACATTTGGTAGCAAGCTTGAAAGGCATTTTTTTGGTTTTTTGCTTTTGGGTTTTTCTAAGCGAAGATACAGCTGTTTTTTGCACATTTTGTAGCAAAAAATAGCTCCTTATTAGCAGACAATCTTGCGGTAATGAATTGATACTGCAGATTATTTCTGGCTAGTCCTTTGGTATCAAATCAGCAGTGCATTAATAAGCTCTGTTCTGAGATGCACAGAAGGAAGCAGGGCCAGGGAGAGTCTACAGGTGAAATCCTGGCCAGGCTAGCACCCGTCAGCTGTGCTCTGTGCCTG
This sequence comes from Fulmarus glacialis, assembly GCF_000690835.1. Lineage (NCBI taxonomy): Eukaryota > Metazoa > Chordata > Aves > Procellariiformes > Procellariidae > Fulmarus > Fulmarus glacialis. Next base: position 84,704 of record NW_009209793.1, read on the forward strand.
CTCTTAGCCTGTTCCTGAGATGAGGTTATGCGACGTAACTCGGTGAAAGAACGTTATGATAAACTGCAATGCCTATATGCTGTCACTAAAAAGGAACAGAGATTTTTCAGCCTTGATAGGGACACTTGGAAGTAGCTGGAAACTTGTTAGCTTGTGAGAAAAGTACAAATACTTAGTGTAGCAAAACCAACTGTTCTTCCTTCTGTATGATAACTGTAAAAATACTGTGGGTTTTTTTGGGGAGGTGGGTTTGCATATTTTTTGGAAAAGGACTAAAGTACAATCTTGGAATATTGAGAATTCCTCCCAAACTATCCATCTTAATTTGAATGATCCTCCATATAGTAAATCTCAGTGTTATTTATTGCCAAGTTCAGTGCATTCAAAATATGTAAATAAATAAAACATTTGCACTAATGAGAGAAAATAAACCAAAATTTCATATTGAAAGAGAGCCTGCTTTCTGCATCATCTGACAGTTCTTCCCAAATCCTTAAGCTCCTTCTAATTGAAACATCCAGTTTCAACAACTGCACAGGGCCAGACAGTTGGGATTTCCAAGGGAACTACATCCAGATGGAAACGGCACAGTCCAGTAATTTAGGATTTGCTTTCTGAAAGTCGTATCTCTACTTCTGGGTGAGCAATGCAGACTCTGTGCACAGTGGAAAGTGCACAGAGAGGATGTCGTGGGAATGCAGACCATCCCTAGCTGGCATGGCAAAGAAAAGAGCACATCTCAAGGTGGGTGATCACAATTGCATGCAGCCTACACCTCTCTCAGAAGCTGATTTGGATGACAGCTGTGATAACCCTACTGCTGTGGTAAGGATCGGCTTTCTTTGTGGAGTTGTTCTTATGGCTCTGCCTGTAAATCAGGTGCCTGCTGAGAGGCTTCAGTCCTATAGCACTTATTATAGAGGAACATAGTGGGGAATGCTCTCGTTAAGCTATACTGTCATTTCCATCATTCCCAGCTGCTGAGAAGAGTGTGGAAAAGGAAGCGACCCAGTCTGCGTGCGTACAGCCAAAGTCGTATGGGAAAACACGTTTGGTTTTACTTGAGGAATGTTTTGAGAAGTGAAAGGACATAAGAGGGTACACTGTATCTTTCAGCCTGTGCCCCCCCCAAAAAAACCCCAAACAAAACCCCCAGTTTTTGTTTAGTCCAAATGTGGCCTTATTACCTCTTAGCAGGTGACTAGAGCACCAGTTCAAAATCAATTCAGAGTGCAAAGTGCTTATTGTCTCACTGGCACCGTTTCCAGCCTCACATACGATCTGATCCCAGATGGTATTGCTGTGTGCATTTTACACCATTTTAAAAACAGATTGTTTATTTTGTCTAGTATTCAATGTGACATGCTGAGATGATCAAACAGGATCTGGGCCTCACATACCTATCCTACCTAGCCTTTGTTTTATAAACTAACTGATCTCCCAGAGTGCTTATACCAATAGCCTGTGTTTTGTTCCTGGAAGGTTTTGTTTCTGTAGATGAGGCTAGCTTGGGAAATTCACCCCTTCTGAGCACGAAAATTGGATATATGCACAATTGTCCTCTTGTATAGCTGTAGAGGTATAAAAATATGTGTATTGAGACAAGGTGTCATAAGATACCCACATATAAGTATGTGGGGAAATACATGATTCTTTCTTAGTTACTTTTTTTCAGTCTGCTCTAGAAGTGGTCAGTGAAATTCTAAGTTCTTTGGACAACAGGCCGAGAAAGCTTAAAACATAGCAACTTCTGAAATCCTTCAGAGTGCTGCTGTTTTAATCCTGGAAGCTGTGCAGCTAGGTTCCTGTTAGGAGGGAAAGTGGATCTGAAAATGAATGAAAACTCTCTATGTTTGTGTATTCCTCTGTAAGTACAACTTTGCAAGTCATTCTAAATTCATTTTCTGTGAACTGTGACACATAAAATATCTGAAGATTGATTGTCCTGTAACTGCTAGAGCATTTTCTGATAGCTAAAAAGGATTGGATGGGCTTGCTTACATAGGGAAAATAAATAAATGCTAATTCCTAAAACTCCATGCAAATTAACAAATTATTTTTTCCTTAAGTACTCTATTAGTATTTATGTAGTGTTTTATGTTTTCAGAACACTTTACAGACATTAATTAATCAGTCCTGAATAAACCAAGCTTGATGAGAATGGAAAATTAAATGGAAATGAAGTCACATTTATTCAGTTTTACCTGTTTCTGAATGATTTGTAAGTCACTTTTCATACTCCTAAAGGTACTTTTTAAAACACTTCAAAAGAATCCTACAATACTATTGCTTATTGTCTCTAAAAACTGTTTTGGTTAGAAAAGAGGCAGGATTTATACTGTCAAGAGCTAATGACAGCACAGATGAGTGGCTTTGAAGAATGTAAATACTGTTTTATCACCTAAAGCTGTGCATAACTATTTAAGCCGACTTAATTCAGGTAAAAATGCATGGGTAGGATTACTCCCTTAATTTGAAGCCGATTTAGAAGCTGGAATATTTGATTCCTGGAGGTTTCTTTGGAGGAGAGTGGAAGGCATATTTAGCTTTAAGTTTTTGCCATAAGCTTTTAAGATAAAAAACTGTTGAGAAATTTTACCTGTAGAAGATGAATGAGACCGAACACCGTACTGAAGTGGCTAATTCGGAGATAGCATGCAGGCTTCTAGCTTGAGTGTTACTACACTGTCCTCTTGCAAGATACAAACGTCCCTAAATACCTTTGAGGATCTGGGCCCGGCTGTTCAGTTTAACATTCCACGGTGCACTGAGTGTCAGATGAAAATGTTTGGTCCTGTGAGGCTTATCTTGTTTTCTGTTTGACAATAAATGTCTCTGATAATTGATTTTTCCAACATCTGGTGTACAGATTAACATGTGGAACTAATGTCCCAAAAAGTAGAAAGGTGATCCGTTTTCATTGTGTTCAGTAGAACAACAGATCGAGGTGAGGAAGTGGAACACAACCACATTTGAAGCTCTTTTTGGTTCCACTGTTTTGTTACGTTACCGAGTATCAGGAAAAGAATCTGCCTTCTGATATTACAACTACTAACTATAAACACTACAGGCGAATATTTTAAAGTAAGTTTTATGGCATTGAAGTAGGATGTGAGTTGTGAATCTGGTTGATGTCTAATGCATCAGAAGGTGTGTTTTAGGCATCCAGCAGATCTGCCAGAACATTGTAAAGTTGGATCTAAACTAGATGCCTTGATTTGTCTTAATATAATAATCTTGTGATATAATAATTTTGTGAAGTGGAAGTGTATGTCCTGCTAATTATAGAAATTGATAGCACAGATAAATCTGTTCTATCCAGTGGTGATAACAATTCCCGTAGTTATCTCTCTTGACCTAAATAGACATAACCTGCAGTTTCCACAGTTACGGAAAGTTGCTGTAGCAAGGTAGTCAGTGGAGTCTGACTCCTGGGGTACAAGAAACACACACTTCACCAGCTCTGAGCCTGTCATCCAGGTTTCTGTCACAAATAAATGTGATGGGATTAATTTGTTACCTAACTAACAGTTGGGGAAAAATAATAAAAAAAGAAAAATCCAGGTCTTCTAGAGAGTTTCTAGGCAACCAGGAACTTAGTCAAAGTAAAGAACAAGATGTTGAAGAAATGTATTTGAACTGTTTTTTATAAGAAGGCTCCAGCTGAGGCTGAAGGCTTGAGGAACAATAGGTTTAATAATAGACGGGTATCTAGCATTCTCTTCTTATCTAGGAAAATGATGGCTTGGTCTGTGACTGGCAGCACTGGTGTTTTAGATATATGTGCCACAGATCCTTTTTTGTATAGTAGCAGAATTTTAATTCCCAGACTGTCATTACTCTAAAATGTTTTTCAAATGCAACAATCAGTATTTCACCAGTGCTCTGAGCCCCTCAGCCTGAGACATTTCTGTATATCCTAGAAGTATTTAATCTATGTCTTCAGAAATCTTGTTTCCTCCCAAAAAATGTAAGCTATTGGTTGACTAATGGTTCACTAATGTTGTGAATCACTTAGAAGCACAGATGGCTGCATATACTCTAGTGAGTTTTCTTTTAAATAGGAGGCTGAATAATAGCATATCCAGTTGCTGCTGGCAAACGTACTGACAAGAACACCCAGAAAAATCATCCTTAAAGATGCCCATTTCTATAACTCAGGCTGAAAGGGAATTGCTGAGTGCAACACTTTGCTTATTTGTTTTAGAAAAAGTAGGAATGCAGGGTGAGGGTGGTTTTGTTTTGTTTTGTTTTGTTTTAATGTACTTCTAGCTTTGGCTGCCGAGTATCCAGTGAGGAATAGGAGGGTAAACGCAGTTTGGGATGAATGCCACCAAATCCCCATTTGCAGAGGAGATGGCATGGCCTTGTGCTCTTATTCATGGAGAGTCCACTGCTGTCGTATTCCGATACGTCTTTCCCAGTAAGGGCTGCATGCTTTTCCAGCTTAAAGGTTCAATTAAAAATGTAAAATATTTTTGTGGGAATGATTGACTAAATTAAAAACCCTCTTTAAAATATTTGGGTTTGTCTGCCCTGCATAAAAGAGACAGGACCTGGGTGCCTGGCTTGTGCTGGGAATGTTACCACATGCCTGGAGAACAGTAGTCTCCATATCCAAGCCCTCAAGCAAGCTGAGGCCGTGGCACAAACTCAAGACAGATCCACATGCCATCCACATCCAGCCACGGTCTGCAGTGGTTCGCCATTCTGAGCGATGCCTGTGTGACTCTCTAGTCAAATAAGCAGTCATTTTACAGTGTAGAAATCATGTGTTTCCTGGTATGACTTCTCCTGTTTTGTAGCTTTTTTCTACGAGTCTGCTGAGATTATGTCCTGTTCCATTATTCAGATTCTGCCACGGCTTTCGTTCGTAACAATTCCTGTGACCTTCTTTGGGGAAAAAGTTTCTTCTGTGCATTCATTTTAATTCAGAACAAGTTAAAAGATGTCTGAAGTAATGTGAATTTGTGTGTCAATGTTCCTATATAGAACGCTATTGAATCCAGCTATCAAAAAGGGAGTGTTTTTAAAAAAAAAAAAAAAAAAAAACCAAAACAAAAACCACCCTGGAAAGAATTTATTTTTCCTACAGAAATCGTTTTTGCTAATGGCAATATAGTTTATATTCAGACACCAATTAAAGGAGCACATTCACGCCAAGATGGGAATTGACCCAGACTTAGAAAGAAGCTTACCTTCACCTTAAACTAAAATAAGAAAATGTTAAGCTTTAGCAGCCTCTTTTCTTCGCTCTCTCTGGGGTCAGTTATAAAACCCCAGAATGCTTAATCCTGGAGTGTCAAAAATATCAGAATAGGATCAGTCATTTCTAGCAAACCTAGATGATTTACATATTTTTAGAGCTTGGTTAAAATGTATTTATGTGCAAAATGTCCCATATGTGTTTATCCATTGCACTTAATGCATATTTCTTACTTGAAATCATTTTGACCTTTGGCCTTCCAGTTCCCTTTAAATTATACAGTGCATCTCTGTTTTACTTTATGTGCAAAGTGAACTGCACAGAACGTGATTTTGTCATTCACAGAATTCAGCATTTCACAGGAAAAATATTTAAAAGTAAATTCAATATAGAGTAGATTTTCATCCCAGAAATATCAGGGATTATCAGGATTTTTTGAAAATAAAACCAGAATCTATGCCTCTCAGATCACAGATTTCAGTGTGAATTTTAACATTAATTAATGGGAGCAGGATTCAAGCCTTGAGCTTCCCTAAAACCCCACACTGGAAGGATTGATTTTAAACTCAAAGCAAATTAACTACTGTGGAGAGAGTACAGAATAAGAAAAAAGAAATTCTTCTTTTGTATTATTATATTTCCCATGCCCATAGCGAGTGTTTTATGTCTCTGTAGCAGAGTTAGTATCTCCTGCAATTATTACCACCTTCGAATTAATTGTCATAGGAAATTAAATGGGTTTGGTTTGTAGGGCTGTTCTGACGACAGGGTGAATTTTATGGAGAAAGGTGAAATTTTAAAAGATTTCTTGAAACATATTAGCCAAAATACAAACCACTGAAAATTTTATTAAGTTTGGTCCAGGGGAAGACTTTGACTCTGAAATACGCTGGAAGAGAAATGTGTGGGGAGCGCATGTCATGAGGAATGCCCACATGGGCTTTGCTCTGACTGAACAAAGCCAGGAGATCTCAACCTGTGAGATGTGCTTTGTGAACAGACATTCAGAAAAGGTATTTTGGATTGATCAAAATTGTTTAACAGCGGAAAAACATTTTTCCTTGTAGAACTGAGGTGTTTGATTAAACTTGATTAAACAATGTGCAAATACTTAATTTTGAAAAAGAGCTTTTTTTCCTTAAGTGAAAATGTCCCATTCTGAATATGGCAGAGTAGGACCATTTTGATAATGTCAGCCTTCTTTCTCGGTGTTCTTCCGAAAATGAAATTCCAGCCAAATCTCCTCAATTTCATGAAGTGTTTCAATTTTAACTGGACTGTCTTTTCCAAAGGATATCACATTTTTTCCTTTTCAGTCTCATTCTGGGCATCTGAACTAGGTCTTGAAATTGCTCATTGTGAACCATTATCCCTTTTTTCCTCTGCTCAGTTAAAATGCTCTACCATTTAATTTTGAGAGTAAAAAAGAAAGAAACAAAAAGAGAATTTGCTATTGGTGGGACAAAAATAATGGCATTTTAAGTGTTTCCATGAAAGCAATGTGACATGACAAATTTTAAGAAGCTCTGTGAATACTATTAATATTTATGATGCACTCAAGAAAACAGCTACTGCGTGCCACATCCGTCAAAGATAAGAATTGTATTCAACTGTGTTGGATGATAAACATTGAATGACAATAGCTAGAGATTATATGAGGGATTTCATACTCATGTTTTATGCCTGCTTGAGTAAAAGCACCATGTTATTCCACTGTGAACCAATAATTTTGTTTCATGAAATTAGATACACTTGCTGATATTTATTACAACCATAGTCCAAAACATTAATGAATATGCAGGGAGTGCTGATGCCAAGTGCTTCAGAGATCCTGTTGCAAGCAACTCAGGATCAAGTCCCAAAGGCAGCATTTTCCACTAATCCTCCTCTTGGAAATCACTCTGAAGCTTACCAAATTGTAGTGATTTGACCACATATTGCTAGTTGTTTGGAGTTTGGATGAATGCTAACAGTTACCCCGTGAAACAAAGGCCCTTCCAGCATAGCAGGCTGGCTTTTTATATCCCATGTTTCTCTTTAAAAAAATTCCATCTCTCTACCACCAGGAATGGGGCAGAACTGCCCATGCCATGGGAACGCCTGCTCTGACCCCACACCGGCCTCTGTCTTTAGGTAATGTGCCCACGAATGTCTTAAGTCTGGCATTGCCCTTCTTCATTGTCATCGCTGTAAAATACAGATTTGGAACTAATTTATGATCATCCAAGCAAGCAACTGCTGAGGAGAGATAAAGGGGACATCCCTCCCCACTCTTGCTCTTAAACACTGCACGTCTCCTCCCTGCGCCGTGTGGCCGTGCCTGGCAAGCTGCATGGCCTCGTCCTCCCCCGCTCCCGGTTGATGCTGTGTCTGCTCCTGTGATTAATCTCTTTGACACAGAGGCTGCATGCATTGCCACTTCCATGTTCTTTCTGCCCTGCCTTCTTATTAAAAGTGTAATACTCTGGAGATACTTCTTTCTGAATATCAGACTAATAATGCCTGAATTCTGCACTGCACACCCCCGGCTTTAGAAAGAAATTGTAATTCAGAGTTGATTGACAAATACCTGTAGCATCGTTGGTCAGGTGTTTCTAAATAAAGCTGTATTTGGAAGACTTAACATGCTTTCCATACATCAAGGGTAGGAGGACATCCAGGTATTCTTGCGGCCAGAGCGATCTCGAGTCTCTTTGTTCCATGTGGGGAGTTACTATTCTTAGAAAACCCTCTCCAAGGATGCACAGGCACTAAATTCTTCTTAGAAGTAAGTGATTCCAATAATAAATGTGCAGAGGAAAATTCTAAGAGGTGCTCTTCTGGTGAGCTGATACGGCTGTGCTGCCTCTGGAGGGCTGTTTGGTTACCTCGGTTCCTTTAGGTTTGTTGCTTCTATCTTTATGAAAAATTTGCCGATGGGAGTTCAGTGCAAGCTGATGGAGGGATCCCTTGACACACTATCAAGAGTGGTAGGACCTCTTGCAGGCCAGGAATAAGGGCACAGCGAACCTCTTGACAGAGTGATTGCAAGAGGGATGAGCTGAGCCAACATGAAGTGATTCTGTGAGCAGTATGGACCCTTAACAGGATCCAGACTGGGGAAACACCAGGGTGTGCTGGAGGGAGCTACAAAGCTTTTACTTTGTCTACCTAAAATGAGACTCTTCTTGTTCCTTAACAATTACCCAATAATTTGGCTTGTCTGTAATTTTTTCCAGAGTGCTCATTCTGGTTTTATTGCCAATTAACTTAGCATTCTAGTCTTGGTCTACAGCTGATTGGCCAGTAATTTGAACTAAAACCCTCATCAAAAGGGCATCATTTGTAAAACAGAGAAGAAATCTCAGAGATACTGAAATTACTGTTAATTAAATCAGCACATGAATATAATGGGCACATGTGAACAAAATTATGTTTGTTTTTGAGCTGTTCTGCTAACTGGAGAGTAAGTCTTACTAGGACTATTTAATTGTCAGCCTGTATTTATAAGATGTACAGCGAGCTGAGTCCCTTCTGCATGAATTTATTTTGTATTGTGTATACCTGTATGAGTGATACATACAGTTCTTAGCTTACGCAAACAGACAATGTTCTTGCAAAGTAGATGCTTGTACAGATCTTATGTACATGTTGCACTGAAAGCTTTTCTTTTTAAATGGTCGTTTGTATTTGACACAACTCTTGTTCGAAGCTGGCATTGACCTTAATGTAGTTACTTCTGATTTACATGGCCCCAGTATCAGTTAGGCTTAGGAATTATTTTACATGTAATTTCTATTTTTTTAAATCCAATTAGAATAGCATCATAAAGATGGAGCAGAGCAGCCATCAGAGCGCTTTACAAGTTGTAATGTAGCCTATACGCAGCTACTGTGTAAAAGAAATTTCTTCCAAAGGTGCCTCAGCTTTACTGAAAATGCTAAGCTACAGCTTTATTAAGATATTCAAGATACTTTAACACGGTGCTTTGGGACAGCCTTGTAATATTCTGTGTTGCTCAATTCTGAAGTTCTTGAATTAGCAGTTTCACAACTCTGCCTCCTGTGGAGCTGGAAGGCAAAACTGCATTTTGTGCTGGTTGGCACTTACTGTGAGCTCTTTCAAGATCAGTCCAAGGCAGAAGACAAGACTCCCTCGTGGGGGTGGCAGAGTTTTGCATAATCTTTGGGACCTTCTAATTCTGGGTTGGTAAATGCATCGAAATGGCAATGACTCTTGTCATTCCAGCTTGCTTTCCATAGCTTCTGGGAATACCACTGTCCAAAACCTCAGTGCCATGAGAACCAGTACTGGCGTGGCTCCTGTACTGGAGCTTGGGAGAGAGCCCAAATCTGCTCTTCTCAATTCCTGCAGAGGAAGAACCTTGCCCTGACTTAGACACTGATCATAGCTGGTATTTGCTGTTGCTGCTTGTGCAGTTTCCCAGTAGGATTGCAGTAAAGAGTAGGAGGAAAAGGCAAAGAATATAATCCAAAAATTGCACTTCATTCATCCCCATTCCTGCACATGACCTTTCTCCTCGTGTTGTTTCCTCGTGGTCAGGAGCAAGCTAATTCCTGTAGTGTTGGCTTGGCTCTGCGAAAGAGGAGCCACAAGAATTGAAGTTTGATAGTAAGAAAATGCGGAGCCATTTGGACACTGCAGCATTTTGGTGTGCCAAGTATGGGTTAACAGGCTTGATGTACTTCATGTTGCTGGAGATTAAGTGACAGAGTATTTGATCTCTGTCTCTGATTAGTGTGTCATTTCTTCCTTAGAGTATGGATGTCAAAATGCATTTGATCTGCTGCAGAGTTAAAAACACTCATTGTTTCAGCCTCCATTTTGAAGCTCACCTAATGAAGAGCAAATTTCAAAGGGAAAAATATGCCATTAAATTCCGTGTCAGAATAGGGAGCTGTAATGGTTGTTTGTCTTTTTGCCTCTAGATTGCCAGCTCAAATCTAACTCCGCCAATAGAAATCAGAAATGTGGTTTCTAGGGACCAGCAATTCATGTTAAAAGCAAAACTACAGCCCTATGAAGTGTGATAGCCCTATGTCTGTGAAGTACTGCGAATCATGTTTATAGAATTTGAGATGAGATTTTCAAGAGCATCTCATGGATGGATTTCTGAAAGTTATTAAGACACCAGGAGCTACAGATAGTCACTTCATGGGATTTTTGAATGGACCTTGCTGTTTAACTCTGTTAGACGCCTCTCTGCAAATTGTGGCTCTTACAGATACTAAAGAAGGGTGTTTTCAGTGTACTTTGTCAGTTGTGTGCATCCAGGTCAGCCCAGTGACATTGTCAAGAGGATGGGGCACAGTGGCACTGTGATAGCAGTGAGCAGAAGCTCAGCTGCACGGTGGTATTAGAGTCCTGCGCTGGCTCCCCAGCACCTCAGAGCATCCTTCAAGGTGGTGGGATGCGGGAACTTCCTAGTGGGGCCAAAACTGAGAAGGGAAAAGGGAGTGAGTCTTATGTGGTGCCGAGCAATATCTTTTAGTCCTGTAGTGATGTCACAGAGATTTTAAGAGAGTACATAGCTTAGGATGGTAAGGAGAGACACAAATACCTGTTTACATTTCAGCCAAATGACACGTTTTTCCAGTGTTCCCCCAGTTCAGCTATTGCTTATTTATTCCCTTTGCTTGTGGGCTTTTAAATTCACAGTGAAGATGATGAACTTCCCACTTCATCTCTAGTTTATGGACTGTGAGGAGCAGCCTGCTCTCAGTCCCTCATTTTACTCAAATACTCACAAAATGGGTAAGGGCAAGGGGGAGACTTGGGATCCAGTCTCTCTTTCAGTTACTTTTCTAGAAGTTTGTAATGCGCGTATGTACCTAGGGACTTCAGTAGCTCGGCTTAAAAGAAGCCTATGCAAGGATTTTTACTGAGGTATTTGTGTAACAGGTATGTCTTTTAATAAAACCTTAGCTGAATTGGAAACTCCCACCCGACATCCACGTCTAGGCTCTCCCAAGGACTGATGCTGTTCAGCAGCAGCTGAAGCGACCAACAGGTAGTTTGTAAAAATAAGTGTGTTAGAGATCTACAGCACAGCTAGAAGTACTATGATAAATTCCCAGAAACACATGCATACTTGAGCTTTTATAGAACAAATCATAGCATTCACATAGGTTCATATTTATCAGTTATTTTCAGTTGTAAATTTGCCATTTAAAATTTAGAATTTGTTATTGCTTATAAGTTGCGTAAGTTGTTTTCTTAATTACACAACTTATATAACAAAATGAGCTGCTGACTTTTTTTTTTTGGGTAAGAACACTTTTGCATTGTTGCTAGTTACTTGATATCTGCTCAAGAAAAAAACCCCAACAATCCCAATGGTCTCCATAGCTTATATCCCATAATGTGAATTTCAAACCACAAGTTAGAATAGTTTTATTTGGTGGAAAAATATTTAGGTTAAGAATTATTCACAGAAAATAATTCTGATAAATGAGTACATTTTCAAGTTTTCCTAACTGGTCATGATCAATTCACAAAGAGGAAAAGGAATGCAAAATTCATCAAATAAATTATTCATTGTATTCACTCAGCTATAGCTAACAGTGAATTGTCTAGACAGTAATTACTAATTTTTAACCTATGTGTGTTCACATAACACTATTGTGTGAACAGCTTCAGTATACAGCGGCTTGAGATAATAGTAATGGATGTAAGTCAACTAGAAGGTGATTTTAATTGGGAAATTATATTGGATTTTTCTGTTGAACTTCCATAAAACATTACATAAATATTGAATCTTCTTAATGTTTTTCTCCAATTGAAAATACAGGCACACAGAGTTCTGTGCTAATTTGATCAGCGGATAAAGTGGATAAGCAAACATCTTTTTTTTTTTTTTAATTCTGCTGTAAATTTCTCAAAAAAAAAAATTAAATTCAGAATACAGCAAGAATCTACAAGGAGTCTGACGCAATAACAACGTTTTCCACTTCAGTGATGATTTTCCACTAACTAGTTTGCATGGCTCCTTAAGGAGGGTTCATGTCTATCAGTTTCAATTTACTGCCGTGCTGTAATGCACTCCTGACGGCACAAGGAACAGAAACCTTAGTCCTTCCCTTTTATTGCTATGGCAAAAAATCAAGACTTTGGGGGGATTCCCTTCGTTTCCTAGGCGATGCAAAACCTCTGCAGTGACGGATCTCACCTCCTGCTTAGCTACCAGCTGCCTGGGGGATGTGCTTGCTGGGATTTGTGTGGTGGAGCTGGTGCTTGAAAGAGGACCTCAGAACAGTTTCACAAGAAGATACCTGGCCACTGCTGCTGGCAAGCCAGTGGCCCTGCAGGTCTGTCAGCACTCAGCAGTAGCACAGATTGTCAGTTTTGTGGGTGTGACAGTGAAGAAAACAGTTTTTTATATTCCTTTGACTTTTTTGCAGAAATCTCTATTAGTATTACAGTTAATTAGAGAAGAGTTAGAGTGAAAATAAAGCAGAAAATCATAATCTCGAATGGATTTGTTATTGAAGCATGTGCCCTGTGGACTAATTGCAAGTTAGTAATTTTGTGGTGCTCAACTGCTCTGAGTTGATCAGAAACTGTCATTTATGTTCTTCCATTTCACTTAGGGTAACACACCTTAAGAGAAAAACAGCAGGAAACCCACGCAAACAATTGGAAATGATGCAGAAACTAGGACATTGTAAAAGAATATTTGCATGAAATTTTGTTTTTGTGTATGTCAGTTTAAGCTACGTCCTTTGGGATATGGTTTATAGAGAGCTGCATTAAGAACTAACCACGTGTAGCTCCCATTAACCCTAATACAAGCTCTGATTCTGACTTCCTGTGTGCTTAATGTTATCTTAATGCAATTTGATTTGCTATTTAATTGCAGTAATTTAATTAATGGTTCTGTAAATAAAAAGGCTATGTTGTGCCCTCCTACACACACAGATATGCACAGCAAGCAGCTCTAGTGGCTCCTGTGAGACTTGAATTTATGTGTCTTAGAGCAGAATTTAACCCTAAGGATGTATGATAAAATGCCCGAATCCCAGAATAACACTGTAATGGTGTTTGTGTTGGAAATGTTACAGTATTCTTTCAAGCTTACAAGAGGAGAGTGGCATTTAAAAACCAAACCTACAGATTTCTCCCTAATACTTGTCGATGGGATAGGTCACAGAATTTCTTCCTTGTATAACAGGATTCCATTTAAAATAGTTTACAAAGACTTAGTCTATTAATAAAACTGTTATTAATTGGATAACCTGCTATTAAAATTGTTACAGAATCCTATTGGCCCAGTGGGTTACTTACAAGCCAGAGCTTATAGTGTTTATAACTCTTCTATTGATGTGCCTATAACCTTCTCTAACACATGCTACTCATGTCTGTTGCACACTTAAAATGCCTATTAAATATTGATTAGTCTCCCTTATAAACCATTTATAAATAGAACCATGTAATATAAAATGTAACCTAAAATCATTAAGGCTACATGATGTGCAAGTTAATAGTAGCAATCTTGAAAAGCTAGGGAGTGCATGAATTAAGGGAATTGTATTCATAAACTATTTTCTTAGTACAAGATAGTGGAGCTCCCACTGAAGCCAGGGAGTTCCCATAGCATCTACTGAAGATTTTGCTCTTTTTAAAAAAATCTGTTTATAAACAAGAGGTGACATAATGCAACTTCAGATATACCAGTTAAGCTGAATTCTTTTTCCGTGTTTTTTTAGGATTGAGTAGAGCTGTGTAAACTACAACTCCAAATATTTATGCAAAGGAGGAGGAGCATTATGTATTCACGTATGGAAAAGAGGTCCATGTTCCCTGGTGCTGCTGATGTGAAATGCATAGCTACTCTGCTGATGTTAATGGAATTATACCATACTCTCAATATAGTAAATCACAGACAACTGTTTCTAGATCAGCCCCTAAACTGAACCAAATTCAGCATAAGTAGCATCCCACTTCAGTATAATTGCCCACTGTTAAGCTTGGAGGTAAATCACATTTATGTCCCTTCAAATCCATACCTGGTAGAAGTGAAATCTGAGTAAGACCCTTTGCTTGAATTTGCCTTGCCCTGAGTTTGCATTGCCGTTTAACTTAGTATTTTTGCAAGTACCCCTGACATGTACTTTAAAAGTAGGTTTTATTTTGGAAATGGCACTTGACCCCTAAGGATAGACCAGATTTGTATGTACTACCATTCTGTTGTGATGAACAGGATATTTAGATAGGCAGGAGCCAACTCTGGTCCAAAGTCTGATGTACTCTGAAAACCTACAAAACACTGACATTCAGTGTTGGGAATGACGAGTACAAAAACCTCAGGCAATAACAGCAATCAGCAGGCCTTTTTGTTATGCAAAGGAAAAAAATCAGATAGATGGAAACAACAATAAACCAACAATGATTCAAAATGCTTTCTTTCAAAACATCTCTTGCAATTTCCATCTGCCTCCCTTTTTTGTCACATCTCACTTCTCAGATAAACAGCAGAATTGGTCAGTCTTACTTTGCCTTTGCAGTTTTCTCTCATTACTCAGTGTCTGTACCTGACACTGCTCTTAAAAGCCCAACAATTAAGGGAATTCCAGAGAGGATTACAATTGAGAATCAGAGGGCATAAATGTGATTTAGCATGGAGTGCTGAGCATTACAAATCAGTTTTGTGCCTAGGCCTTACTTGTTCTGAAACGAGTTTCATTTAGAAACACAGAACAGATTCAGCCGTGTTCCAGTGCCAAGTGTCAGGTGCAGCTGTGCAACTTCTGCAGATTGGCTCTTGCAAGGCTTTCTGAGCCTGTAATGCCTTTCCTTAAGACCAAAGTGCCACCACTTTTGTCAGCTACTTAGTCTTGGGAGGAAGTACAGCCATACACATGTGCAAACCAACCTCCCAGGTTATTTCCTTCTCTTTGGAAGAGCTTGACTGAAAGCATTGCATTGTACAAGGAAAGCACAAGGACATTGCGAGGTGGACTCAGGATTCCTTTTTACGTGGCTAGAAGAGACAGGAGATCTTGATGCAAAAATTTTCCAAAATACGTGGTCTAAGCGTACAATGGAAAGGAAAAGTTTCTTGAATGTTTGTCTTAGGCTTTCACTAGTACAGAAGCTGGCTAGTGTTTCATTGATAAATGAAGAGATATCTCACAGCAGAAAAGCATATTAATAGCATGTACGTGTGTGTTTGCATGTGTCTGTGTATTGAGTTGCCTTGGAAACAAGGGGAGAAAGCGCCATGAACCAGAACATGCTTTCCATTTAAGGAACTCTTGTGCTGTTGTAAAACTACATACAAAAATAATCAAATTAATTCATCCATTCTTTAAGCATCTTGCTTTACAGACAGCAGCATGCAGCGTGAGTATGTGGATCCCATGTAAAGATGACAGAAAGCCACTTGACTTTGTTTTTGAGCATATTGTTGGACAAATGCGTTGACATTGGTGAAGTTGCTAATAATGTGGAAAAAAATGTATGCAAATTATAAAAATTTTGGCAATGTTCCAGATGTACATTAAAGTTACTAAGATATGAAATAGACCTCGAGTATTCACATTGTGAAACAAAGCGCACAATTTTACCTTACATATAAGAACAGCTGTTTCAGCATATTGGCCTCAAAGACAGTATGTTGAAACAGCTGTCCAAGTGTTTTGGAGGTTAATCTACTCAATTAATCATTCTGTGTTTTTTTTCAATTTATAGTAATGTTCGTATTGTTCCTTGTGGGCATGTGAACAAAATATTAAATACAAAGTTTTAGTGATCAGTGAAATGCATATCAGAAAACTTTGTGTGAGAAGAAAATCTGTCTTCGAAGTGACACTGGGTCTTGGAGAGATAAACTCGTTGTCAATACAGACGCTGATCTCAGCAGCCAAATTATGGTGGTGTTTTAAACATAAATTTCAGGGGGGAATTACTAGCAAGATTGGTCTGTGAGACACAAAAAGCCTGGATTTTTTCATGAAGTTCTGTGAAATAAGTGAATAAGGACATTCTCTTGGCTGGTGTTTCCAAGTCAGCTAGGAGCTTCCATCTTGAGTAACCTGCAAGCTGCAATTTCACGAGGTCTAAACCAAAACTCTTTGGGCTGCAGCCTGGAAGTGCAAAACAGCGAAACCATTTTGGTCTCTGATAAATAGCCAAAGGCTATCAGTGTGGAGACTGCATGGCAACCTGAGTTGTCTCGCTCTGGTGCATTTGGACGTGTGATGCTCAGGATTGGGTGCAGAGCGGCACAGTGCTTTACTCGTTGCCCATGCAAGGGCCCCTTAGAACGGCTGGACGTCGCATGTCAACCCCCTTCATGTGGTGCAGAGGTGAGAATGAGAGAGATGCTATACAATTAACACAGGTGTGGTTGTTGTAATTATCAAAAATAATCTTCAGTGAGACTTTGCCCTGGAGGGAGGTGTGTTCTCAGGTGTGTTGTGCTCTGAAAATCATGCACACATGAAAAGGCTACTGCTCCCACCTCATCTGAATTCATTTTACAACATTTTATGAATGAAATCCTAGAACCTAGCACATTTTCTGCATATTCACTGCCGTCAAATTGCAGACAGCCACTGTCAGAAAAATCCTCTGGCAATCCACTTGATCAGAAATAGATAAAATCTAAACATATTTTCCAACCTTTCTAAATATCACTGCACATGTAAAAATAGCAAAATCTTTATATATCATATCCCAGTCCACCTTTCATGTCAGTGTTTTTTTAATCAAATGTACGGTTTGTTTTCCCCAAGGGACCATGCAGAATAAGCGGGAAGAGTTATCATAAAAGTTGGTGAAACATAGACTACAGCAGCTACGCACAGCTATGCTTAATGGGTTCTAAAGTCTTTTCCTCTGCACTAATTTTCCCAGATTCTAGGTTTATTCCCCTCTGGACTGAATAGCAATGCATGCTGGAATGAGGCTTTTTAGATTGAAACTCTGTTTATGAGATTCTTGGCCAAGAAAAGAGTGGGGGGAAAAAAAAAAAAACCCCAAACAAACCAGAAATGCTGCTGCAGAGAAGGAAGCTGCTGCAAGCCATGGCTGCCTGGAGACAGCGCTGTCAGATGGCTGCCTCGTGAAATGCTTCTGCTTAACGTGTCCGAGGTTGATTTTGTCTCAGTTGTTGTTTCTAAGCCTCATTAGTGACACAGCCCAGTGCTACCTGGCCAGGAAACTTGCACGTCATCTTCTCTTCCACTCCTGTCACAACTTGTCATTAGAAAGAAGTAAGGTTGCAGTTTTATTCTGGGTTGTTCTCTGTAATAGCTTTTGTCAGATTGCATTGGCTATGCGTACCAGAGTTCAATTACAACACTACTGGGAGGAAAATCCAAAACTGAATCAACAATAACTTGCACAATTGCCTTCATTAACAAAGAGGAAAAAAACCAGCATTAAAATGCCAGGTACTGCTGCATTTAAGAGTGTGTAACCTTTGGGCAGTTAGTTAAATGTCAATGTCATTTAACAAAAAATGAAAAACAAATAGAAATATATGTTTGATGTAGTTGTTGTGGTCCTGTGACTTTAGAAGTTGGGCATTTGTTGCCACTTTATATCATACTGGCCATGAAAAGAACAAACATTTGTCCTTCAAAACTAATCTGCAGTAAAACAGGAGAATGCGGAGTGAAACTTTTGATCATCTTTTTCTGCTTTTTGTTACAAGGTGCCTTCTAGCAATAATTCTTGGGCTTTTGGAAAATGATGAAGTTGCATCATAGCAAAGGAACAAAGATGTATTGAAACACAATTTTTGTTTCAAGATCCAGTTTATCTGTTTTCAGATCATTCCTGTTGCATAGAAAATTTGAAAATTCAGTAGTGTAAATGAGAACTTTACTCACCATGTTCTCACTAATTTCTTTGTGTGGACTTTCTTGTTCCCAGACCCAGGTTCAGCTTTTGTAGGTGAATACTCTCACCTAGGTTTTGAATTCATACTTTTGTGGCATGGATTTAAACATAAACATGCTTCAATTGTGACATGACCATTGATTTTATTCCTGAAGTGTTGTCCATCAAAAACCTGAGAAGAGTGTGTTGATGCTGTGCTGAGACGGTGTGGGAAGTTGTGCAGTGCTGGGAGGAGATGTTCCACCGCTGGGTCCTCAGCTCACCGCGAGGTCACAACACATGCAGAGCTGAACTTCCTTTGCTATGTTGCTGTTTGTGTTCTTATGAAGTAGACATAAAATGTTAGTGGTCTTTGAATGAGAGAGTTTATAATTTGATTTATGTAAGATCCTCCCTTTTTAGAGGAACACTTAGAAAACAAAATGTGGGAAGTACTGGCCCACATCTGTGCCGTGCGAGCGCATTTCAACCACTCAGGAGGCGAGATGTCATCAGGGAGGGAGAACATGGCTGAATACTTCAAAGTGTAAGAAGAGAAGGGAAAGCGCCAAAAATGAGGAAAGCTTGCTCTTTTCTGCGTGGTAATTGTATAGGGGTGCTTTCAACTGAAAGCACTTTTGAGCTGGAATTCTGTGTTACGTTTATGAAGGCCTTTAAGTGCAACACTTTTTCCTCTTTGTCAATCCTTTGCTAAAATGATGTGTCAAAATGCCAGAGAACCTTACTTTTCTTAAGCTGTGTCTTCTGTAAAAAGCATCTTCCCTTGTCTTCATCTGTCCATTTAGCAGGAGCAATGACTATGCAGCAAGAGGCCCCCATCAGCTGCAGTACAAGAAAGAATATGGCATTAGACCTGGCCTTCTTCCCACCTCACAATAATAAACAATTTGAAATTGGTACTGCAAAAGAAGAAATAAATGTATTATCATTTGGAAATCTGCCCGTTTTTAGAGGAAAAGTAAAGAATGAATGGTTAACACAGCCAATTTTAAGGAAGATAAATTTCCTTAATGGAGGCGAATAGAAAATATTCATTCCATTTGAACAGTCCAGTAGTGGTGATCTAATTTCTCTTTGCAACTGAGTCAGGCTGTGTAATTTTGTGTCTCACATTAAGTAGAATGGCAGCAAATGGGAGACATTTTCCTTCACCGAGATAGTTCTTGTAGATGAGTTCTTCAACACGAATTGGGTAATTCTCTTTTTCCTGTCTTGTTGTACGTAGTTTATCTTTTTGGAAGATCAGTATTTTTCCCATTACTCATAATGTGACAAGTTCTAAAGAAACAGATTGTAAAGTTTGAATTTGAATAATGTCTTAATGACTTCTAAAGGCTAATTATGAAGATAATACTTTGGAAGCAGAGATAGAAGTCTTTTTTCATTTTCCTTCTGTCCTTCAGTGCCTTTTGTTGAGATAGAAAACCAAGTCAGCCACTGCTTCATATAGTTTACAAACAGTTTAAAACTAAAAGTTTTAAAACTACGTTGGAGTCCCTGCTTTGGTGTTGAGGGGTAAGGACAAGGAACCATTGTTAAAATTCTTTATCAAAGAAGCATGCTGTGATTTTGATATATACTTGCTTTCATAGAATAATAAGTGGAAGACCTTTGTCTGTTTACAAAATGCTTCTATTGGAAACCAATAATACTGTCACTTTCTATTTCTATTCCCAAGAAACATTAATGTCATCCCCCTTGTCTGCTATTGTCTTGCCCCATTTCAAATCACCTGTGAGATGACATTGGAAGCCCTCTCAAAGTGGAATGTTTTGCAATAGTTTAATATTAAGAGGTATTCTGTGATTTTTCTCTTGACTGCATTCAGCTATCTGTGGTAGCAGAGTATATGCTAGTGTCGTGGTTTAGCCCCAGCCGGCAACTAAGCCCCACACAGCCGCTCACTTATTCCCTCGTGGTGAGATGGGGAAGAGAATTGGAAGAGTAAAAGTGAGAAAACTCGTGGGTTGAGGTAAAGACAGGTTAACAGGTGAAGCAAAAGCCACGCACACAAGCAAAGCAAAATAAGGAATTAATTCACTCCTTCCCATCGGCAGGCAGGTGTTCAGCCATCTCCAGGAAAGCAGGGCTCTATCACGTGTAACGGTGACTTGGGAAGACAAACGCCATCACTCCGAATGTCCCCCACTTCCTTCTTCCCCCAGCTTTATATGCTGAGCATGACGTCATATGGTATGGAATGTCCCTTTGGTCAGTTGGGGTCAGCTGTCCCAGCTATGTCCCCTCCCAACTCCTTGTGCACCCCCAGCCTGCTCGCTGGTGGGGTGGGGTGAGGAGCAGAAAAGGCCTTGACTCTGTGTCAGCACTGCTCAGCAATGACGAAAACATCCCTGAATTATCAACACTGTTTCCAGCACAACTCCAAAACACAGCCCCATACTAGCTACTATGAAGAAAATTAATTCCCATCCCAGCCAAAACCAGCACAGCTAGTATGCCATTATCATTTTCCACTTAAGAAACGTGACAAGTAATACAGTATTTATTTCTCTCCTTGCATCTGTTACTGGTTGCTTTATTTGTAGCCCTTTATATTTCTTTACAGTCACTGATACTTGTTTTGCTGCACAGCTGAATTTCAGTTAACCAACCAATAAATTAACTGTTTAAGATGTTGCATGCTCAGCATTTACTTGTTATGCAAAAAGGCCATTTAGTAGGAAAGATGTGGGAATTGGTATTTAAACTGTACAGAACCAACAGCCTGAAGACAGCAAGTTTGAGTGTAACCTCTCAGAAAAAGCATGGACCTAGGACATTGGGAATATGGATTCAGTTTCTTGATCTGTCACTGGCCTGGTGGGATTTCTTCTGCCTCAGTTATTTTAGCTGTATAATGAAGATAAATAACTGTCCTGTTGTCGTTGGCAGAGCTGAGAACTGTTTTTGAAGTATTGTGGAGAGACAAGGTACTATAAGGAGTAATTTAAATAAATCATTCAATATGTAATTTTTAGAACAGATGAAAGAGAGACAGGGGACAAGATGAAAAATTAAATAGTCTGATCCTGATTTCACAGGTCTTTTACATTTGTGTTACTTCATGGTCTTTATTGTAATTACTCCCTCTTGCACCAGTCAAGCTGAGAGCAGAATCCAGTCAGTCTTTTTTTTGCTTACAGGTTCTTAAAACATTCTTTAGTTTGAGGAACTATATCTCCTAAAACCTGATGGACTCTGGAAAAATACTGATGTTCTGAAAGCAGTGGCTCAGCTTTTGAAACACAGATGATATTGTCCTAGTCTGCAGGAAATAAATACACTGCACAAGAGTTCACTGAGAAATTCAATCATGAAAACAAAAAAGGGGTTTCCTTCTGAACTTGAATAAAAAAGAGGTTGTTCTTTATAAAAGTTGAGCAAAAAAAGAAATAATCAGACATAGGGGCATGTCAGAACAAGGCAGTGCTTCTGAACAGGTACAAGGTGAACAGACTGAAAAATTAAACTGAAGAACAAAATTCAAGCCAAGAAGAAGCAGAGGAAGGAAGAAAAAAACCTCCTGTTGTCCTTAGATCAGTCAGAAGACTCTCAAAAACTCACCTCAAATAAATCAATGTTCTTATTTGAAAAAAAATCTCAATTTTTAATTTTAGCTTTTTTCAAAAGAAAATATTCTCAAAGGTGTCTTTTTTATGCTTTTTGATTTTTGTCAAGAAACTTTTTTTTCCTCCTTGTCAAAAAAGTTTCCAGGCAGTTCTAAACACAGGCAGGAGACATCTTCTGTAGTGTTTAAGTAGAAAGTAAACGTTGAAGACTTGAACGGCAACACTTCGTTCAAGTGGAGTGGCAGTGCAAGGATGAGCAATGCACAGTTGATGGATGCTCCCAAAATCAGTGAATAAAACACCGGAAAGCTCTGAGTGTGCAAGGATAGTAAAGGCTGGTGCCTGGACTGGCTACAGATACGTTCTTCTGCTTTTTATTTTTACTGCATCAAACACAGCAGTAGGCAGCTTTATGAAGTGAAGTAGATAAAAGGCATGGTTGTATCATCTGTGAAGTCCATCTCACTGTAGGAAACATGTAGTGGTTAAAAACTGTTAGGAGTATTGTTAGCTCCTAGGAGTAAAGGCACTAACAGTAATGGATAGGTACTGCTTGTTTATAATTTTGAAAGCGGGAAGGGATAGAGTTTCTCTCCCCTGATTCTAGACATCAAGTCTAAACTAGACATCTGAGCCCTTTAATAGGCAATGGAGAGAGATAAAACTTCCGAAGTGTCACTTATGCTGTCCTAAGACATGTGCCTAAGACAGGAACTGCCAGAGAATGAATCACTTGCCACAGGCTCTTTGGGAGGAGAACAGCCTTTCTGAGGAAGAGCAGAGAGTGGGAAACAGTCTGCTTCCAAAGCGCTTGCTGTCTGAAAAGCAGTCCTGCAGCAGTGTGTGTGTATGCTTTACATCTGAGAGCAGTCAAATGCAAGCCTATGAAACTACTTAAATAGGTAAAATAAGTAAGTACAGCAGTCTGGTCCTGACAGATAAGACAGACCATCTTCAAGGAAAAAAAAAAAAATTTCTCTGGGTAAGGGTCTTTCCTGTCAGACCCATGTTCTTCGGAAAATGATATCCTCCTTTTGCAGGACGATGAATGTGAGCATCTATTAGATCTCTATTCCATTTTAAACTCCATAATGCGCTTCTCAAATATAGTTAGTAAGTATATGCATCTGTCCAGAAAATACAGTTCTTTATTGAATTTACTTGGTACATTATGAGCTCTGTACTTACACCAGATGTTTGAACTGTGCTGAGGGAGAAGATATAAAATCCAGTTCTTCTGAACCCCCCGTCTAGCGAATGCTAGACAACTGTCTTTTATCAGGGGATTTCAAAGGACTTTGCACAATGTCACAGTCGCTTTCCCATGTATCTTTTTCTGCTCATAAATAGGTATTCTTAAGCCGTAGCCACTCTGTGAATGGCTTAACGAAGCAAGTCACTGTGTCCGAAGCACAGAGAGAACCCCCACTCCCTCTGTGAGAGGATGCTCCTGCAGGATGTTGGGAAGTCGTGTAGACATGCTGTAATTAATTTGTGCATTCTTCTATAGCATTAAACAGCTGTTATTACAGAAGGACATGGATTTCTGCCCAGGTAGCACTCATGGAAGAAGATGAGCACACAGATTGCGGCAGTAAACTCATGTGATATGCAACCTTATGTTTCAATGTCTGTAGTTTTGCACTTGTGAAACTGAAGCCTTTTCAAGCCGGTGAGTTGCCAGCTTTCCCATTGCGCTGGTGGCATAGAGTTTCCTCCAGAAAACGTCCTTCCAGCCTGCTCCGAAAGAAATTGTGATGACTAGGAAAGGAATTAGAGAAATGTCTGAAAGAAATTCTTCAAAATGGCCATCCACAATGTTGTTAAATATTATTAAGTCTGTGGGACAAAGATACAGAGCCAGAAAATTATATCTTTGACTACTGTTGGTACTCAAGTGAATCCAATAGTTACATTCCATAAACTAGGCAAAGCATGGCCTCCCTAGTTTTTTCTGTGGAAAAAGCAATGCCTTTGAGGAGTGTTCATACCATTATTTCATGGCTATTTGAAAACAATCATTAGTGTATCAGTTTGTACTGAGGCTTATGTCATTGCTCTTGAGTAGACAGCTCTACCCATTTTGTATCCTCTTGAATTCAGGGGGATATTGTTTGATTTCAGTTGGAGGTGACCCACAATTTTATTACGTCAGAACATGATCATGTTTTTCTGGAATAAAAAGGGAAAAACCCAACATCTTTAAATGAACTGTGAAATTCTAAATATGCTTAAAAATAGTTACCAATCACTTACTATTGAGAAGAACTGCACAAGCCTGTCAGATGAACGCTCAGGTACTATACAGATCTCTAAACATAGTGTAAATTCCAGTGTGAACAACTGGCAGAGTTTACTATACTTTTACGCCGACTTTAGGTTCTGTATTTCTTGTTGTACTAAAAGGTCCTGAGACACAAGCTGGGAACTCTTGGTGCCCCTGTTCTCTGTGCAGACAACTCAAATCGGATGCATGATAGTTGCTCTCCAGCTGTAAGAATTTCCCATTCATTGCACCTCGAGCACGCACTTCAGAGCAATGGTGTCACGATGTTTAACACAGTAGGTTTGGAGAATAAACTCTACTGGGACATAATGGGCTGAAGCGAAATAGCATGAGCCCAGTCTCGGGAAAGGTCTTTTGCTCATGCAGAAGGCACTGGTACTTAGCTGAGACAGTGGAGACTGCCTGACAGGTTGCAATTACTTCTGCCAAGTGCACCAGGCTGCGTTCTGAACCTGTGCTTAATGGGGGCAGATCTGTTCTGAGTTATAAAAAATAAAACAAAACTGCCTCAGGTCATAGATATGACAGTATCTGTGCTTCTAATCGGGTTTCACCTCCAGCAGCAAGTTTTGCTTATTCACCTAAAATGAGCTGAATTTCCTTCATAAAAACCCATGGAAATGGAATAAATCTCAGCTTTAGTTTCCATGAACTCCAAGACAGAATTACCACTCCAGCTGATCACGCATGCCAGGTACACTCTGCTAAGAGCTTCCTTCAGTGTATCTGCAGCAAAAAGACAAGTTATGAAATAAGATTCCACTTTGGAGTCTCTGTATCATGCTTTTTTGTGCTATAGCAAATTGTTTTTGCAGCACACGCTAATATACATCTAGAATAATATTCAATTAGGCTAATAGTTACTGCTTACATTGTTCTGTAAGAATCTGTGATTAAGAACTTCTCTGTATGGTTCAATCTACATTAATTAATTTCTCCTGCAGAATATATGCACCTGCCTGTTCTTCCTTTGGGATCCCAATATGAAGTAAAGCTATTACGCAGGTAAACAAAGGAGATAAAGGATGACCTTTAACTTTGACATGGTAGCCTGCAGTATTTGTGATTTGCCATCTGTCATAACTGATCACTCCTAATAATGATATGCTGGATAAGAAGCTGAAATAGGAAACAGCTGGAGACAGATGAAGGTCGGAGGGGAGCAGGCATGACCTT
>NW_009209793.1:109818-118032 GCF_000690835.1 Fulmarus glacialis
TGTGCTTGTCAGGGCAGGGGGACTCGTGCGTGGTTACACTTTAGGTCTCACTCTGACACCTAAAAACTTGGTAAACAGTTGATTCCACAAGTGGCTCCACTGAAATGATGTTTGAAGAATAAGGAATTAGCCGTTGTTCGGCCCTTTAATAGGACTTGTAATGTAATTCCTGTCACATGCACAGCCTCCGCAGACTTGAGGCAAGTCCTGGGCAGGCAGGATTGCCAGTTCAGCCCACGAATAACGACTGATCAGCCATCTGCCAAAGCAGCTAGCAGCACTCCTGCTAGCATTACTGTGGGGTCTGGCTCCTTGGCATGAAGTGGACTGTATGAATGTAGGGAGGAAAAAAGGTCAAAGAACAAGGTGAGCTCTTTGCAAGATTGTTTATGTTTTCTAATTTTTCATAAACACATAATCCCAGTTGTTCGTTCTCACCGTTGGGTGACAAAATGGTGTATCTTACCTGATATAACGGTGGAAAATATAAATAGCTTTCTAGCAACCAGGCTTCATTAATATGTATTGGAAACCTAAAATGGTATTTAGCTATGAGGGGGGAAAAGTACAGAAGTGCTTTGGATTATAATAATTTCAGCAAAGCATCTAATTTATATATTAAGCTTGCTTAATGGACTTACATTACCTTGCTCTTCGATCTGAAGAAAAAGGTGGTGAATAATTTATCAAATAAAAAAACCTCCCCTAGCCCAGCCCACATGTCACAAGCTGCCCTATAATTTACATTTTTTAAGAGATGCCGTTTCCAGGCAGGAGAACTGGTTCCTAAAGATTCCTTCTAATATTACAAATGTGTTTTCGTGAGGTACACTCTGGGGAAAAAAATAATAATGAAGGAATGCAATTCTGCAGACAAATGTTTCAGCTGTATGCCTTCTTCACTAAAGACACTCATTTCAACTGAATGCCAAAAGGCATTTAGCTGTAGCATTTGTCAGTGGAATAGGGTTGGCTTTAGGTTTCCCTCCTGATTTACAATTGAGTGTTTATTGGGTTTACTGTACTGTAGCATGTTTTGTTAACCTCTAAAAAAATACATCCAGCTTGTGCATTAATCACAAGGATGATATCTGTCACGGTAAACTGGGTCGGCGTGGGGCTTTCGTGCCCTGCCAGACTTCATGGAAAGGATGCTGGCTGCTCCCAAAGGGGCAGGAAATATGTGCTGGCGGTTTTGGGCTGGGGTCTAGATAACCTGTGTCCAGCTCCTGGCTCCTGAGATGTTTTCTTGTGAGACGCATAATCTATTTCTCTATGTCTTTATTTTTCAACCAGAAGAGGGGGGAAAAACTGTGTCATGTCATTTCACAGTAGCTGGGTGAGCTGCCGTAGAGTCACATGCCTACGGAGGATTTAGGTCGGTGTGGTGTTGTTTAAAGGCTAATTATTGGGAACTTTGTGCCTGGAGTTCCTCAATTGGTTTGTGTCTACCTATTGTAGTCATTCCTCAGTAATCCCTGCTACTGGTCACATACATAGGGAGCAGCAGTGTTGGTTATCACAGCTCTATCATGACTCGACATGTCTCCCATTCACATTTCCCCCCCATTTGTCCAAAGCAATGAGTTGTCAAACATTTACTATGGCTGTGCGCAGGGTTTATTCATATTTAAATAAAGCCATTATCCTAGCCTTGAGTTTCAGTAGTTTTCTGCTCTTCCTCTTGAGTATTTCTCTCAGTAGTGCCATCTAATCAGCTTTAGGTTTTAATTAAACAGCTGTCATTTGCTTCCTAGTTCTGTTGCGACCTGATGTTGTATTAAATTTTAATTTAGCCTAGGATGGATAAGAAGAAGATTCCTTCAGACAACAAAGAAACGCTATTAGCAGGTTACAGTTGTAATTAAGAAGAGCTCTGCTGAAGTGCTAATGCATTCAGGTACAGAGAAGGAGCTGGAGATAAACACGCACGTAATTATTATTCAGGTATAGAGCCTGCAATATGAATGTGTAGCTTCCACCTGGGCTGCCTGTATTGAAGGTTTTGGTCAAGATGTCGCAGCTGAAACCCTCAACAAAAGAAATAGGAAGGGTGTTCCTGGTTTTTCACCTGGGACCTTTCAGAGTCAGCAGTTAGAGGTTTGTGGTGGTGGTCCCTGGGTGTTCCAGACGTTTCACTGATGCTGTGCCATGCGGGAGGACCTGCCTATGTAAATCAACATTATTACCCCTCTCTACATTTCAGATGCTGTTAGTAATAACCAGCACAGGTATCTTAAATTCAGTAACACTTTTTTCCTGCAGTAAACCCTACCATGGAACTATAAAACAAGCTTAACAGAATCTAGATGAAATGCTATTACTTGTTGAAGATGCACTAAAAAAAATAGTCTGTTTATAAATCTAATGGACAGTCAATTAGTTCAGTTCTGCCTTCATATTTCTTCCTCAGAGGAAATATATTTTTTCGGTCTATAACTGGCCAGCTATTAAAAAGGTGTTACTTGTGTAACACTCGATCCAGGCATCAGGCATCTGAAATATTGATTTATATAGTAGAATTGCTTACCAGTGAAGTGTAGTTTTTGTGAAGCAGCACCAGCCTAATTAGCACAGTGGGTACCTCTACACGCTGGGAAGGAGGGAAGGTTCAGGACAGTGTTTGTGTCAAGAGTAGGATGAGCATATTTCAAAGTACCCACAAATAGTGGGGTCGCGAGGTGTCTCTTCTAAGACCTTTTCTCTCATGCTCATCTTCAGAGGCGGTTTACGAAAGGAATGCAAATGTCTTTATAAACTGCATTATCCTTCAGAGCATCGAAGTCTTACTTCAGCTTGGTAGCTAAGCAGCACTTAGAGTTAAAAAGAGGCTAGAGGTTTTGTTTATCCTTTGTCACACATGAGGGTCAACATGAGGGTGATACAATGCACAGTGCAAAAACTAAAGGAGAAATTAGTTCAGGCCTGTTGAGAACCTGATTCCAAGTCCACTGAAGTCAAAAGAAGCCTTTCATCTATGACTCAGTAGGGCTTTGGATCAGACCGTAATTGCATACAAGTGCCGCCTGCCCCTGACGTGTAGGAATTACATAGCTGTGCTAACAGAGAGCGGGTTTGGAAGTAGAATTATTTGCATGTTTGTTGTTTGTGACCTTGGCAAAAATACCGTTTCCCCTGATGCACTGAAGACGACTGTCTGTTGTTGAAGAATGGCTTAGAAATAGCATACTGGCAAACTGCTTCTTGGGAGCATTTTGACACAGGACCACCATGTCTTCATCATATATCTGGCATACGTTTATATTGGATTGATGGCTTAGGATTTATGGGATATTTGCTGTTGGTTTGGTGAAATCTAACTACTTTTTCTCTGACATAGTTATGGATGAAGCACCCTCAGTTTCTCTTTGTCTTATACAACCTCTTCCCACCTGAGGTGCATCTAATTGTTTTCTTTCACCTGGCAGTGCATTTTCTTCTTAGTTTTGTTCAAACCTCAGTCTTTGTAAAGGTTTTACAGTTGTTCTTTCACACTTGCACTTTTGTCACATACCTCTCCCTTCCAGTGTCCCTCCCTCATGGATGGCAGCTGGTTATAAATGAGCCCATTCAGCAAAAACAAAAACTAGACAGTCATTTACTGTGTAAAACATCTGGTTTGTGCCTTGCAGAGAACAGAACAAAGACAGTATATTTATTTCGTGAGGTATTATTCAGAAAAGCATCTCTATTCAGGATAACACTTAAATGCACGCTTAGATCACATTGAAGTCTAAGTATCAAGTTGAGCACGTACTTTTAGCGCTGTTCCGAACAGAAATGGACTCGAGTACATGCCTAAATGGTTTTCTGGAACATGACTGCCCATAAAGCTCTAGTAGACTATATTAGTTAGCTGGCACTAGTGTTATTAGTACTTCAACTCATTTAATTCAGGGTGCTTTTTGTAGAAGTTTCCGAATATTGATTAATAATACATCTTAGTTGCAAGTATTTATTGGTGTTCTCCAGCTGTCCTTAGCTTGTGGTCAATGCCCATTATTTTCTATCAGTCTAGCTACCAGACAGAAGCAAATGATAGTGAATATATCTCCCTATGCAAGCTGCCATCAAATTTTTCACTAAAATCCATTTCTTCTTCCACCAATTCTAATAATGGAATTTAAAGTTAGATTAGTTTGAAGCAACTTTTTTTTCCCAACTGGCAAGCAATTAGTTTTATGGAAGTTGAAAAATGAAAAGCGGATTGATTCAAAGCAGTATTTCCTATTGCAGGTTTTTCAAGAAGGCCGGACTGAATCTTTATGAAAGCACAGATCATTCCTTGCCCCGCATGTGGGTCAAGTTTTGGGCCTGCAGTAAGCAGTGCTTAAGCAGAGACAAGCTGCTCTGTAGGCCTTTGGAGGCTGTTCTCCTCCAGTCTGCGTACCTGCTTACGCAAGGCAGGGCCTCTGTAGCAACTCATTTGGAGTAATTAATCAAACTGCAGCCATACTGAGACAAAGAGGAAGGCTGTGTTAATGGAGTCATTAGAGTGCCAGCACTGTGAATTCATCAGAATTAGAGATAAATGTGGTAAAACATCTCTAGGTGGGATTTTGATGGGGAAAGATTTAAAAAATTGTATATGGATGGCATTGCTTAGTTTTAATACCCTACCTCATGCATAGTTTTTCTCATCATGTATTTATGTCCCAAAAAGGGAAGATGGTCAACTTGCAACACTGTTAGCTGGAACAGTAAAGAAGAAAAGCTGTTATTGTAAGGCTTGATAATCACCTCCCAATCACTAGCATCATCTGGGGCAAAGGGGTGGGAAGAGTTGCTGACACCCTCTGGAGATCGTACCGGAATAGCACTGTGGTTCTGCCAAGCTGCAGACATGCCTTTGCGCGTAATTGCGTTACGGATTTCATTGCCACAGCAGCCAAACCTGTAAATGGGCTGAAAAAGAGTAAATCTATATGTTTGTCAAAACCAGAACTTGATGGTCCAGATGCAAATTTTGACGTATAGAAAGTTGTTACCATTCTGCAGGGAGCTCGAAGGGTGTGTGCAAGGAAGGGTCGCTCCTCCGCCCCGTCCCTGTCAGAGGCAGAGTTTTGGTTCATCAGTCTGACCCCTGCGTCATTCTCATGGTTTTATGCTTCTCTAACGCCCATCCTTTGTTTGTGTGTCTGTGCATACAGGACACGGAAGTCCTTAACACGGCCATTCTGACGGGCAAAATGGTGTCTGTTCCAGTCAAGGTTGTTGCCGTGCAGGAGGATGGGTCTGTGGTCGATGTTTCGGACTCCACCGAGTGCAAATCAGCTGATGAAGACGTCATAAAGGTAAAGCACCCACATGAGGTGAAGAACAGAGTTTTCAGCCTTTTCTCCTCCACCACTACCATATTGGGACCTAGCTCACACTCGGGATTTTACATCAACCAGTTGTTGTAGAGTCACGGCTGATTCTGCGGTGGCAGGTTGTTTCCACTGTGCGATGAGGAGAGTGGTCTCCAGAGGTTATGCAGGGTTAGCACATTTCCACAGACTGATGCGGAGCCATTTATGCTGGTGTGTTCCATACGGGAGAGAGGGCCAGGGATGCTGAAAGAGCAGTCCTAGTCTTTCTTCACTGGCCAGCCAATGCTGATGAGAAAGAACGTGTTGTCTGATACATGCCACTTGGGAAAAGTCAACTCTCCTCACAGGGATCTTTGTTCTTATGTGGCTTTTCTACATCCATTATTTAATAGTAATAATGGAGTATATTGTAAGAGTGCGCAGCAAGGTTTCCTACATGCTTCTGACTGCATCACCTGCTTTCCAGTCAGGAATCAATTATAAGTAAAGATACTGAACTGTGCCAAAATCTGGAGGAGCATTACAGAGAATAGAAAATAACAACCATATTGCAAAAATTCTTAAAACGAGAGCTGGGAGCTTTTAAACAATATTGTGTTTTGGTTTTGTTTTTTTTTTAAATAATATGTTCAACTGGTTCTTCCTCTCTGACATTGAGATGAAAATAGAATTAATGTGACTTTGTCAAGACATTGACTGCATGACTTCTGACACCATTCTGATTTTAGCTTTTAGCTCATTATTATTTTTAGGCATAAAAGAGGTACTTTTGAATATCTTTAATAGGTTTCTTTGTTTTATTATGTGGTTTGGCGGTGGTTTTTTCTTGTTTTAAATGAATTCTGTATAGGGGTGGGTTTTTTTGTATTATTTATGAATTTCTTAGGGTAGTCCTAGAAAGACTTTCTTTGTCTCAATTCAAGAAGAGTACAGTATATTATATATAAATGCTATAAAAATAGGGTGGTACAGTCATCCTTTTTACATAGTAATCCTGTAACCTGTGGATCTTATGATAAACTCTCTCTGTAGCTTTCAAGAAACAAGCTCTTCCCCATATTCTAGCTATCAATTGTGTCATGTGTGAATGTATTCCAGACCTGAGCACTTCTTTAAGTTCTCTTCAGATTGCATTGGAAACCCACATCCTTTACCTGTGTACTTTTAACCTACTATTATAACCTTTTTGTAAATAAGACTGCAAAGGTCCTAATAGATAGCTTGTACTTTGTCAGATAGATTTTCATGTTCTTTAGCTGGCTAAAGAATTGCACACAGCAAAGCTATTTATTTTGAAGATGATATGCTGGAACAAAAAATTCACCTTCTTATTTTTGACAACTCCGAATAAGCTTGTTACCAATTTTTGGAATAAATTACATCCTCTAAAACAACCAAAATTTCATTACATTTTAGGTCCAACAACAAAGAAATTCCTTTGCAGCTAAAGAGCTTACAGAGCAACTGTACATTTTGTAGATATTTCCTCTTTCTGAGACCTATAGGTAGGTGAAAGATGAATCCATTTGATGCTAGGTAGCTATAGGAAAGGCAAGATGGGTTTGGGCAAAAGCCTTAGTCAGGCAACCTCTGCTGCTTCCAACCTTTTTCATTAAGATTTATCTCCATTTAACATGAAGGCAACTCATTCATAAATAAGATTCAAGTTACTGGGCAGAGGCATGAGTGCCATTGTAACCTCAGAGAAGTTGATAGGTTGGGGCTTAGTTATACAGTAACGATGCCTAGCAGTTTTCAGACCTCAAAGCGTTTTGCAGAGGACATCAGTGTAATACTCTCTTTTCATGAAAGTGACTGTTCCAGTGTTTAGCCTCAGCCAGTGATGGAATAGGTCTCTTGAGTCTCTAGCCTGTGCTCTAGCTTCTGTATTTTCCCTTATATATCAGATGGGGAAAGAAAAAACCACATTTTCTTTTTCTGGAAACCAAATTTCCTTGAAAGTTCTTACTAGAAGGAACAGAATGAATATCTTTGTTTATGACTAACTTAATTGTCAAAGGAACAGACTCTCTTGATGAATTTTGCTATTCTTTTTTTGCTGTGTACCATAGAGCTATTATCTGATTAGTGGCTATTATTTATCAGTTCACAATGAATTGTTCATATTATAAACTCAAGCACCAAGTTACATATCATCAACATATTGCTGAGATTCTCTTTTCTTTGCACTTCAGAAAACCAGATCCAGATCTAAAAGACGGTGTATGTGGACTTTTATTTCTATTAATTGAGTTTCTAGTATTTCTATGACTTGCTGTAGTTAGAGAACACTGGACTGAACCAGATAGGAAGAGGTCAGGAAAAGGACTTGTATTCCTCTTCCACTAATGAAATTAGTATCTGCAGACGTCAGGGAGATGCTGCATTTCAAAACACTGCATGTTTAAAGTCTGTTTAGTTCAATTAGCAGTTTTCCGTATGGATACCCTGTTAAAGCTGGGCATGAAGTTGTTCTGGTTCCCAAATTTAAAAGGTCCACTGAAGCTGGCAACTAAATAAGACTGGACATGACCTCTGTGAGCAAAGACAAGATTTCCAGTTGCAGTTGTGGATTTATACACTTTAAGAAAGCAAAGCTCTTGCCCTTTGACCTTCTTCCTTTCTTGCTTTTTCAAAATAGGTTGTATTTCTAGGTGGAATTAGACCTGCTCCAAAGCACCTTCAAGTTGATGAGTGTCCTCCCATTTCTTTCAGTGATCTGGATAGAGCAGACCAAAACACAGGCCAAAATTTTGCACAGGTTTTACAAGATTTGCACTATAATTCCTCTTTTTTTTGGTAGTGACTAAGCTGGGTATAAATCAGGTCTTCATTTGACTGCTCTGTGAATTTCTTTGGGTATCAAATCACTGACAGAAGAGAATGCCTCTAGGACTCTTTC
>NW_009209793.1:118063-184488 GCF_000690835.1 Fulmarus glacialis
AATATATTGACTTAATGAACAAAACCAAGAGGTCTGAATGTGGTCTTCGCTGAGTTCATCTTGCCTCATCCTGGTGATATAAAATGGGAGTAATGTTATTTTTGTGAAAATTGCAGCATCCTTATAATGGATTTCAGTCACAAATTACTGAGAGGTGCTCTCAGACTGAATGCTGTTCAGGCATAATTTTTTAACTGGAAATATATATATTGGTTGCAAGATTGAATCCATAACGATTAATTAGCTGAGTTAAAATTTAGTACAGGGTTTATGTGCCTATATTTTTTCAGAAAAATGCATATTCCCTTTACAAGCCCCTTTGGTAAAGTCAGTACTGACTTTGCTTCCAAATTTGTGTTGCCTTTTCTATATAGGTGGTACTGCAAAACCCTCTAATAAGAGTTGTCAGGCATTTGGGATGTAATTGCCTAATCTTAAGCTTCTTTTCACTGTTAATTCTGCCTTTATTGTTTCTTTGTAATTGGAGAGATATTCATATTCTTTTGGGCAGAACAGAGAGTGTTGCATTCTTAACCTTTTATTTCTGTTTAATAGCTAATGATTTAATAGACAATTAATGAGACAATTCTTTGATCACTGCTGTAACACCATTATTTTCAATTAAGACACAATGAATTGAAGCTAGTTTAAATAAAAACAGACCTTGGCCCAGGCTATTATATTTATAGAAAATGTGCTTCTCTAGGCAGCTACCTAGGTATCACCTTGATATAAATATTACTCAGAGATGGTCAAATAGATGGATGATGTACAAGTGATTTATTTGTAGGCAGAAGATGTGAATCTTTCCTATGTTAAGCCGTATATTCCCTCAGCCTAACAGTTTAATAGCTTCCCAGCAAGAGAATATTTCAATCCACATTTTCAAAGCCTACTAATTAGTGGTAAATATAATGAAACACACCTATTACTTTTTAACCTTGCATTTTTCGACCTTAGCGTGACTTGATCCTGAAAGGAATCTCACAGGTAAACTTGCTCAGTTCAACTACAGTGCCTTGTCCCTACAATTGCTGGTCCCTGCAGTTGGACATAGGTCGTTAATACTGACCAACTATTTTAACTTTAACTGGCTACCCTCTAAAAAATTTTTGATGGAAACATTACTGTCAGTCAGTGAAACTCTTATGCTTATTCCAGTATTGAAAAGGAACATTTAATGCTGTTGGCATTTGAGGGAAAAGATGGACTTATGATTAAGGCACTGAAATGCTTCTCAGCATTAATTTCCATATGTCTTGCTGATTTCCTGTGTGACTGTTGGTAAATCACTCATTCCCATTGGAATCTCGCTTCCTCACCTGCAAGCAAGGCGGAGAAATATATCCTTTTCCCAGCCTCAGCCTGCCTTATGTAGTTTCTGAAGCTACTGTTGACTCTTAATGGACAAAATCCTTATCTCCACTACAGTCTCACTAACTTCAGTGGTCTTCTGCCACAGACTGACTTGAAGGATTTCCCTCCCAGTGTCCCGCTTTTCCTGCAAACCACAGCTAAATAGGGTTGTGAAGCTGAAAAGAAAAAAGTGGTGGAAACTTGATAGAATTTATGCACAAATTATTCAGCTAGTCTGGTGATGGGCAATACACTGAGAGATAAAGGAGCTGTAGGCATGGTGGGATGAACCTTTCTGTATGTATGCTGAACCATGGGTCGTCAGTCTTCACAGGTGGGGAAAAAAAGCCTTGAAGAAGAAGATTAGAGCAGTTGTACCGTGGCAAAGACCTCCTTTGCTCATCCATCCTGCCAGGAAGTATAAGCACTGCTGAAGTTTTGCAGGCCTGTTACAGTGGGTTTCACTTGCTCCCCACTCGCCTTCAGGCCATAGTTAGAGGGAAATAAAGAGTTAGACCAACATCAGTGGTGGAGGGAACACCTTGAGGTGGCTGTATTACAGAGGGAAGTCTAACCTGAGGGGCTTTGGCACAGTGCATCTTTACTGCTGCTTAGAAGCTCCAGGCGAGGTCCATGCACTCCTTTTTCCTCCCTGTAGAAGTGCCTTTAAAAGCCTGAACCACAGTAATTTCACATGAAGAAAAATTCTGACAACATTGTAGTTACATGGTAGTCATAAACATCACCCACAAAGCAGCATCAAGTGAGGAAATTATGATGAGGACAGCTTCTTAGTCCAAATGTTTGTCTCAGTAGTATACAAATGAAAGGGAGACAGCTGCCCAATTAATTCATTCTTAGATTAGTCATCTTTTCATGTCCTTTGCAAGTTATGCAGAAATTGACTGATGGTCCAAATTAATCTCTGCAATAATTCAGTTGGCTTCCATGGAGTTACACCATGGACTAATTTAGCCTAATTTTTTTGTAACAGAAAGGGCCCTCAACTGAACAGAAGGGAGTCAGAGAGCCTCATCCTGCCCATTTCTGCCCACATGTAAAGTGCAACAGAAATAGGCTCAATGTGCCCAGGCAGAGGCATACATTAAGAACAATGGTGCTTCGATAATATACCATAAACTCCATCTGTGCGAGAATGCACTTTTCTTGTTAGCTGGCTAGGGGAAAGCACTTCAGTGAATTATTTTTCACCTTTTCATAATTTCCTGTCTAATTATAATGAAAGTAAAATTCAAACCATTCCTACCCCCTACTTTTCTAACACAAACCTTATCTTGAACTCTCCATAATTAATGTTAAAACAACAGAAGACCTACTTTTCCTAGCAGCAGTCAGCTAGGCTTTATCTAATGTGCAGTAAAAATAGTGTAAGAAAGGCAGGAAAGGTAATAGCTGAAATAGATTGAATCTGAGGAAGGTTCTTCCCTCTTCCAGACAAAAAGCAGATGAGCAACTGAGGACTTTATTCAACAACCCTGGGCACAGTGATCTCTAACCCTAGCACAGCAACTGCTACAAGGAACCATGGGGCAAAAAAAACAAGGGAAAGGGGGGGATACAGCGGTTCTCCAATTTATATGATACTGAATTTTCGGGAACAATTCCTTGCTGCAGACTCACAGCACATTCTTAGGACAATTTACAGAAAGAAGCGCCTGCCTGGAGTTGTTAAATACAACTATTTATGCAGGAGCTCTGAAAACAAAGCCAGAGCTTGTAATTTGCAAGTTTTGCAGTTGCTTCACCATTAAAGTATGTGATCAAGAATATAATGTACATAAAGTGGAGCTAATCTTATTTCTCCGTCTATCATATTTTTCAGTACCCATCACTACATTATCTAGGAGTTTTATTTTGTGGTCACTCACGCAGAAATTAGCTCACTCCAGGAGTCCAAACTTTTTCTGGAAGCAGTGAAAATACTCTCTACTTGTTTATATGATGGATTTACTTTGGTGCCAGTTGGTTTGTTACACAATTCATTTTGAACTAGATCTTATTTTTTAAGTGATTTTTTTCTTCAGTGCTTCTGAATGGTTCAAGATTGACAGCCCTGGAGGCTTAACCACTCTGTCTTGCCCCAGAACAGGGGACAGGGGCTGCGGCAGGCAGCTGTTCAACTAGAAACCTTTTGAAGTGCGAATGTTTAATTTGGTGAGTCCATCTCCCTGTCCATGCTGTGCTTTTAATCTCACCTGATTAGTGCCAGTGAGTCAGTGTCATCAGCTCCATGAAATCAGCTGTTAACAACCTCAAGTCCCTGTCAGCTTCATCTCCATCTGTCTTTGGGAGCTGGGAGGTAACAGACTCTGTAGTCCATTACAAAGCCCCTGAAATAATGACTCCCTGATGCCTGGCAGAGGCAAGAGGTTTATGGCAGTGAAGCATTCCTCCACTGAATAGAAGGATTTCTTAGGAGGTGAGGATCCTGCTTGGGACTGAGGAGTTCTGGTTTACCTCTCTGCTTTACTCCTCTGTGAAGCTGCTGGTCTCTGTCTCAGTAGCGCCACGGTGATGGCAGGGATACTCCTGGCCCAGCAGGATTCATTGGCAAGGAACCTGTTGAAGACTGTGCATCTTGTCTTTTGTATCTGTAGACAGGTATGCCTAAGTTAGAGCAATAATTAAATATCATTGAGCTGCTTGCAATTCATCAAACGTATAAATTACAGCTTCTTACGATTTCTAGTTATTTTGGCCAAAACCCCCACCCCCTTTGCCCCCATACAAAATTCATCTTTATGAGTCATAAGAGATAGGCAGGAGAGTACGGCAGATCTCTCTACAGTATGTCGACTGTTGAATTAAGGATTTTGCTTTTTGTTGAAATATCAGAGGTTCTGACATTCAGGTCACCAGATTCTGCTAATTAGTTTTCTAGCTAGACAAAGTATGATCAGAAAAGAGTAACGTAGCCACTTACTGCATATTAAAGATTTATCTTAAAAAACACTCTTGTTACACAGCAACAGGTTGAAATCTATATTGTTTTGTGATTGTGCCAAGCTAAAACTTTGGGCTAGAACCATATTTGCACACAAACCAGCTCCATGTATAGCAATAACGATGCCAATGAGGCAATCTCACAAAATCACATATTGAAGAATTAATATTCTGTACATAGTACACATTGTACACAGTTTATAGCAAAATATATGTGTGTATCTTCCTGAAGCTATTTTTAAACACACACAGTCTTCAAAGCCAGCTTGAGAAAACAGTGTTTTGTCTGGGAGAGGATCCGTTAAGAACAGACCGTGCCGACATGTGCAATTACACAGATTTCGGCAGAGATGCTTATGGTGTCTTCCAAGGGACCAGCTGCTGCTTCAGAGGAAGAAAACAATTCTATGGCTTAGCATTTGGCTGCTCTGAGAGCAGAAATGCAAAGGGCATGGATCCCAGTCCTGGGAAACAATCATTAGCCTGAACCGCGATATTGCTTAGGATAAACTCTGAATATTTTATACTAAGAGATGCACAGAATAAACAACTCAGTCCAGGCTCAACAAAAGCAAATGCAGCAGTAAGTAGCTGTTGTCAGGAGAAAATGACAAACTTCTGGAGGCTTTGTCTCCAAGTTCTGTAGGAAATTAACTCTGCTTTATAAACTTTAATGCAGCTGGCCATTTAAATATTTTAATTGCGGATGCGTGAACCTCATGGATTCCGAGGCTTTTATACCTCTTGAACTATCATTCTGGCTGGGCAAATTAATTCAGATTCCCATGTCATCAAAACCCCTGGGGCCAAAAACGTGCTCTCAGCTAAAGTCATGCAACTGTGTGGCACTGGAGTGACAGAGGTGTTCCAGAGGGCAAACTTGCTCCATGTGAAAGTTAAAACAGCCATTAGCTGTCAGCTACGGGATGAGAAAAAAGTCTCCATCTTCTGCCCTCTTCACTGATGTGATAGTTGAGGGAAGTGGGATTGGGCAGTAAATGATGCTTTCTGGATGGCATAGCATCCCATTTTAAGTAAGCAATAGTGTTTTGGGTGCCAAAAATGTACGTTAGAATGTACATACAATGCTGAATCTTTCAACCCACAAACAGGCTTTATTTCCAGAGAACTTTGTACTGAGGCAGCTCGGCAGCAATAGGCATGCTCAGCGACCAAACCTTTGCATTCCCCTGGCTCTGTGGGTCACGGTCGCATTTTGAATGCAGCTTGAGTATATGTTTTTGTGGTTTAACTTATCCACACCTGTGTCTTAGTAATGTGTTCTGAGATGCACTCCCTTGAGAGACGTAATTGGAGTTGAGGATGGAGATGATGAGGCTGACACGCCACTGTCATTTTGAAGTGCAGTTAATTTATTTGACATAAAAAGCACCTACCATTGACAGTAACCAGCTCCCTTTCTCCTCTGCGGTAGAAGGCATTTTTGTTCTTGCTGTGTTTTTAATTATTAATGTTTTTGCATGCTCATCATACAGAACTGAAAATCAGAATGAAAACTATTTTGAGTTCCTTCATAGGAACAGAAACAAGAGGAGAAATAACATGTAGCTAGGCAGATCTGTACCTTTGAACATAGGGCTCAGGGCGTATCTGGGATTTTGAGGGGAATGGGGAAAATCCAGCCTTAAAGAATAAATACTGGATTAATGAGTTGGACAAGTCATTAAATAAGGGTGAAAGTGAAGTTATAAATGGTATTTCTTTTGCCATTTGCACGAAGTACAGGGAATGGAAGATACGCACTGGGATGTGGCTTTTCTCTTCTTCCAATTGTGTTACGCACTCTAGTGGTAGGGTGCCTGTGGCTTCAGGGGAACAGTGGCTTCAGGGTTAAATGAATGGCAGGATTTAGCATTTTGTTTCATGTTGTGGATTCTTAAGGTCTGATTTATACTAATGTCACTGTACCGAAACATTCACTCCCAGATCAAAGACTTCCTTTAATTGCTGGAGAAGTAAAGAGTTGCTTTTGTGAGTCGAGTCAGGCTATCGGAGCATGGTCCAGGTATATCTTTAAAAAAATCAAAAGTGTCAAGCAGTGATTAAAGCTTTAAAGTTTGCATTTGTCCAATAGGAAATAGAAACTAAATCTATCACCTCTACATTTTACAACTCCTCAGTGGGGCAGATTTGGAATTCTGTGATGCTCGGCTGGGGAATTAAGCAGTTTTCCACTGAATTCAGTGTGAAAATGAATCACTGTTTTGTTAATATTAGGTTGTTTAATTTTACTCCTTTGATGAACTTCTCCTGAGGAAAAGCACTGGAAGTGCTCCACGATTCTAGAACAAGCAAGCATATTGCTCATGTGTTTCTGTTAAAATAGTCAGTGATCAAACAGCTACGAGCGTTGGCACTGCTAACGCCATCTCCTAGAGTCCGAGTCCTGGAAGACAAACAGGAACTTCAGTCACCTTAGTACTTCCATTCCAGGCAGCTGGTCAACATTTTTATTTTACATTTGGTACAGATCTGTTTACAACTGTGTGGCAAAAACTTGATTTTGTTTAAAAAGTATGGCAGTTTAGATTCAAAAGCACACACATGGTACAAAACCAGATTCCCTCAGCAAACTGTGAGGCAATAAAATACTGTTGCATATAAGGCCATACATGTAGATACATATATGTATAGAAATTCATAGATGCATGTGGGGGGGGTGCATATAAATGCACTTATATATATATATATACACATGGACAGACATGGTAACCATAGTCAGTGGACATGTAAAACAAAGCCTTTGCTTGGAAGAGTTTACACCAGAGTCTAATCCTTTTCTGACATTCATCTGCATTTTCTTACCCTCTACACCCACCTTTCTTTGCCACGTTTTTAAAATACAGCCTCCAATAGGCATTTTTACAAACTTGGTTTATTTTGTCATTCTGCAGGCAGCACAGTGAATCCCTGCACCCCCACCGCTTTAATCTACCACGGCCTCTGGAGCTGTGGAAAGGGTGGGCTCTGCGCCAGCCTGGACAGGTTACCGCTGTCTCATCGGTGGTCTGAAGTGGGGGTGCAACCGCTGGGCACCTGCTCTGCTTTTCAAAACGTGCCCAGAGAAAAGGTCTCCACAGTGACCAACAGGTTCGCTGGGCGACACAACCGGGTGGGAGACATCCTAAGACCCAGTGTTTGTAACTAGCACAGGGAGGCGTGGTGTCCAGAAGCGTGATTGATGCGTGTGCGTGGTTTGGCTCATGGGAGGCAGGCTTCGTAAACACAACCGGCACTTTTAGAGGTGAAATGCTCTGCTTTGGTTCGTCCACTCAAAACGGGAAAGTCAGAGCTTGCAGGTATGCTCTGACCAGTGAATGAGTAATGCTGCAAAGGTGGCAAAGTCAGACAGATCTATGCTATATATAGGTGTATGTATCCCTGTGTATAAAATCTATGTGATATACTTTGCAGATAATATAATGCTCACTCCTGTTCTGTTTTTGCTCCCATAATAATTGTGCAAATAGCCCCATTTACTGAGTGAGAGTAAGGACTACTCGTGTGAGAAGCATTGCAGGATATGGCCTTCCAATGCTGTAAAAATACATTTTAGCAGCATGTCGTCAGCAGCTGACATACTTTGCAGCTCCTTCAAGGGGAATTCCAGCCTGCTCCTGCTAGAGAGCACCTGGGATGTCCTACGGGCTGAGCAACATAGTCCTGCCCTGGGCTGGAGAATAAAACCTCCCTTAAACATGAGCCCGGATCCGAAATCTGTCACAAGCCAGAGAAAAGGATGTATTATAATGAACAGGGGAATAATGAGCAGAGATACATGAACTCTTGCAAGTTGCATGCATTTATTATTTGTGGAGTGCTGACAATGTACTCAACCCTGTATAAAAATGGTGTGGACACAGTGCCTACCCTACGGATCTCACAGCTGAACAAGAGTTACACAGGGCTTGCTACAATATAGACGTTCTGGGAGGTAATCCTTTATTGAGCTACTTGTACAAATATCCAGTGCAGCTTAGCAGTGAGGAGGGGAACGACATTGCCCAGGGAACAGAGAATGGAGATTGCCCAGCAGGACTGCCGGCAAGGGGGAGTTCTTTGTTTGAGCTGCATTGTCAGAAATGATAAGTTCCTAGCAGGAAATGCTATCTTGTATTTATATGCTTTATTTATTTGCTCTTTTCCAATTGCTGCTTCTGAGTTTACTGTTTGGATTTAATTTGCAACCCCTCTCCAATGGCTCTCAGGTTTTCTTCTGAAAACATAAGAGAAAATCCTTAAGACATGCAGTCCTTCTTTAGATCCCTTACACTCAACATTATCCACTGCAGAGCAAAATTAATGTATGCCCTTCCTTATTGTTTTCCTCTTAATTCATTTCTTTCTATAGAGGCTCAGCAAGCGCCAATTTTCCAAGTGAGTTTTTAATCGCCTGAGCCCAGCATGATTACTGTCTTCCAATCTAGTTTCCATTTGATGCAATCACTATTTCAGAATACAATGATTTTTTTTTTTCCCCAAAACTGAATGCTGTATGGCCAGCTGATAACACTTGGCTGCAAAGAAACATAAAATACTGGTAGCGCTGTGTGAAAGAATATAACCTTTGATTGTGAGGTCTTCCCCAGCCAAGTGCATGAAGGTGATGTGAAACAGTTTCGTAAGATGGGGCACAAAGAAATTTATTATTCCAATACTAAGAGCGTAGTCTGGGGAGGCGGGGAGGGAAGGAAGGAGAAGACGGGAACGCAGCGTGCTGAAGTACTTCTCACTGCTGGAATGTTTGCTTTGAAAGGGCCTTTCAAGAGTACATGTTGCCAGGGGAGATTTTCTCTCCGCATCTTTTATTGCCACCCCACAAATAAAAGATTTCAATACACCAATACTGGAAAACTGCAGACTTAAATAGTCCCTGCCACACAGAAGCTGTAGCCTTTTAGATTTCCCCAACCTGTAGTGAGTTTAGCGTGAGAGATTATCAGTGTAAAATGAGAAAATCCTTCCTTGGAGTAAATCCTTCATTGCTGTGTTTTTAAGCACATTTTGTGCACTGTAAATGCCAAGCAAACATCTGCAAAATTACTGAGTGAAGATCAGGACCTGCGTACCATAAGTGAGGACAAAGTAACACTGAAGGAAGTAAAGGGTAAAAGGGAAACAGCGGTTGCAAATACGGGGCTGCATTTTTCTTAGAGCAGACTGCCAGAGTTGTGTCTCTCCTCCTTACAAGCCCCTCCCGCAACACCTCCCATGTTAGCCGCCTCCTGCGGAGGTCCAGGGATGGCTTTTTGTCTCTTTATGCAACGTAACACTGGGAGGAAACCACACGGGTGCAGCTGGATCCTAAATAATTGCACTTAACCATGGTGAGATGGGGAAGATCCAGCCAGCACTGTTACAGTGGAGACTTAAGATACTGGGAGGCTTCTCTTTTGTGCTATTTGTTTAATAAAGCAAATGTCCACAATGTGTGGATGTTTCCCAGTATTCTCTGTGGATACCGTACAACTATAACTATTTAAGTTACAGCTTGTTAGTTTTTTACAATGTTGTTGGTGAGTATGGTTGTCTGAAGTCTAGCAGACAGCCATTTGCTAAGACCTTCTGTTCTTAGCAAACTTGACAACGTG
Organism: Fulmarus glacialis; assembly: GCF_000690835.1. NCBI lineage: Eukaryota > Metazoa > Chordata > Aves > Procellariiformes > Procellariidae > Fulmarus > Fulmarus glacialis. The sequence continues at coordinate 127,996 of NW_009209793.1, forward strand.
GCTTGTTTAATCGCCTTATGTTATTATTGATATTTTAATATTGTGTAACTAATTTTGCTGAGGAAAAATATATTATTGCCAACTTTGATCTCCTTAATTCTAGTAAGAAAATGCGTCCAGCTTTGGCCCATTTGAAGAATACACAGATGGTTTTGTACGGGAGCATGACTCCTTGGAGAAGGTTGCCATTGTGTGAGTGTCCGTGGGTCAGGATGGGAAGGGATCCTATTTAGTGAGACTGAAGAGATTTTGAAGGTGGCTACTGCTGCCTGTCTTTCAAATAATTATTTTTCTGTCTGTCACTGGGAGTTCAGAAAGACCTGCAGCAAGCTCAGGGAAAAGCAAAGCCTGAGACACCTGAAAATGAAGGTGATTCTAAATAAAGAAGGCTAGGATGAGACTGGAAGACAAGAAGAGAACTAAGGAAAAGAATTATAAGGTATCCTGAAAAGCAGGAATCTGACCGGAGGAGCTCATCCCTTCCCAACTCCCTAACTCAGTGCAGGACATTGGTGCAACCTTGCCTAACCCCTTTGTTGCAGCTACAGCCACTGTGCGTGTGCTGCTCTCCAGGAAGGCAGAGGAGATATCCACTAGTGCTATCTAACTGTCGTCAGCTGAGTTAGCCTTTACAGCTCATGAGAAATGGACCTTTTGTACCAAACCTTTTCCATAGCTTCTGAAGACTCTGGCAGAGCCTTTCAGGTACTGTAAAGTGTGTGAGATGCAAGCCTCAAAGTGCAAGTGTGTTTTCTAGATAGCAGCCTCTTGAGCAGCACAGGAAACCAGAAGTGTGTTTTGGTTATTCTAGTTTGTATAAAATCTTCACTGAATAATCTCCTTGAACCTGAGTGCATAGCTAGAAATGATGTGGGCTATAGATCGGCAAGGCAGAATATATCTGCACAAGAATACCCCTTAATGCTGAATCAATAAGCGCAAACGCCCTGCATTGAACATGAGTTTGCTGAAAACTGGTGACCTACACCAGCTGCAGAGACTGTCGTGTTAGGCAACAAGGAAGGCAACAAAGCTTAGGAAAGCAAACATCTTACTACCACAAAAAAGGGTGCTCTTCCGTGTTAAATCAATAGGACTACATCTATGACCTGCATAAAACATAAGACTTTAATAGAGTTATTTGAGTAAACAGAATCTAATAGCTTTGGTAGACACAAACCGACTTCAGAGATGTCTGCTGCAGGGGGATGTCATGCTATAAAGATGAGATTATTGGCAGGCAGAAATCATTTCCTTTAAACTCATAAGCTCTCCCCTCCTTGAAAGTTTGGAGTATTTACATTTAAGGACCACGTCAGTGAGAACCCTTGCGTCCTTTTTCATGTTATCCTTTAGCAAACAGAAAATAAACTGGACATACGATAGTCCCCGGTACCTGCCACGCTGGCCAAAGTGATTTCAATGGCAAGACTCTTTTGGCTTTGTCAAAGATCGGTGCATGTCCAGGAACGTGTTCTCTCTCCTGCGTGTCTGCAGGCAGAGCTCCAAGCCGGGATGTTGTAAGCCCGGCTGCTCCAACAGCGTAGGCAAAGCTCACAGGAACATCGGGACCCTGCCCCACTGCTGCTCAGTGGTAAAAGACAAACCCTAGCAAGACAGGAGGTTTGCGGGAGAGGTTCAGTTACACTAGAAGCTCGAGAGCTCATCTTCTAAAGATGGTTTTGATAATCCTTTCTTAGGTGTTGAAATTCCGTCAGGCACAGGGGGAGACACCTCTCTTGTGGCTGCGTATCCCACTGGATCGATCGCAGGCTTCTGTGCAAGCGTAGCAAGCCTTTTGGCTTTGAGACACTGACTGTCCAGCTCTTAAATGTCTCAAAAGGGTCATCTTAGGCATTCATCACCAACATAAATTAAGAGGATGTGGGGATCTCACTCCTTTAAGCCCCTTTTGAAAGTCTTCATGTGTGGAGAATAAAACAGATAAGGGAAGCTACGTAGCTATAAGCTCTAAGAGCTTAAAGGGACAAAAATGAAAGAAAAGCTGAAAAGAAACAGCTGAAAGGGAAGAATATGAAATCTATCAGAGAATGAGGTGAATGGACAGGAAAAAAATTGTATAGTTATTGGCAGCAGGTGTAGTTAAAATCCCAAACAAAACTTCACTAAGCCCTCCTTCGCCACCGAAGTGGGAGATCAATGCAAGGAACTATTTGAAGATTTCAGGATGAAATAGGAAATGAAGCCACAGAGGTGGAGATGACAGCTATCCTATCACAGCGTCCAAAGTGCACTTGCAGCATGAACATTGTAAAAAAAAAAAAAATCCATATGATGACAGGTGAGAAGCCAGTATTAAGAAAACTCCAAGATCAGTGAAGAAGAGAGGGAACGTGAGTTTCTTAAAGAAAATAATGGCAAAATCTAGTGAGTCTTCAGTGCTGACTTTCACAGAGTATAAACCCACAGTATAGCACCTGTTACCCTGTGGTACGATGCCTGGGATACAATATTAGTTGCACAGGACTTCTGTTCTGTTTGGGCAGAAATGTGGCAGTCATAGCACTGGATTACATTGTCTCTGTTTAATTTGTATGAATGGGGAAGGAAGCGTCTCCAGAGAACAGTAGTACAAAAGAAAAATTATGCATTAATTAAAAAATGAGATCTGTGCTTCACATTACTTCTATAGTAAGCTAGGAGATGAAAGTAAGATAACAACATAGGATTTCATGTGAAAGTAGTTTCTGTGTTTGTGCGTGGAATACCTCACATCTGGATTGCACTTCTCTAGTTGTTCATCTAATCATAGCCCTCTGATAAGCCCACTTGGGACTGGCAGTGTGACTAAAATTGGTATAAAATCTCTGCTAACTTTAAACTAGCTGTTTTGGGTCACCGCCACGGCAAAGATTTCATCTCGGGCTAACTGAGCCGAGCCTGCAACACATGTAATACATGTAAAATTATAATACATTTTTACCAAAACCCAGGCTAACTAATGTACAGCTCGATCAGGTACATTTGCCAGTGCTGTCACTCTGCTTTGTATTCGCATTACCTAGCTAGGTTATTTCCATTTTGCTTTCCCTATCTCTTCTTCTAGTGATTTTTAACATAGGCTTTTCCTATCCCTTTTTTTAGGGATTTTTAACAAAGCACCATTTTTAATGACACCATTTCCTTTTCAGACACAATCTGAAAGTATTGTCTTTTTTTTACATTGTCTACATCTTCATGCATTCAGTAGCTCTATGTGTAACACCACCAATAAACCCAACAAATTTACTGTCTAAGCGAGTGCCTGTTTGCCCCAGTGTTCGAGCGACTGGCAACTCCCACAGCATTTGACCCTCTGAACAGGGAGTGGCAACATCCCTCTCCTGCAGACAGGCACCAGCGATACGGTCTAATGAAGCTGTCAGGCTCCTTCTATGCCCTATCAATGGCAGAGGCTTTAAACGAACCTGTATTTCCTGAGGCCCGTACCTGAGAGGCTTTTAGGGAATATGTCTGGGTGATTAGGCAAATGTGGCATCATTAAAGAAATATAAAGAAAGAGACATGATTAAGACAAGCAACCTTTTCTGGTTTGCTCATCCTTTGTTTACACTGCTGATTGCATATACTTCCCATTAAGTCCATAATGCGCCTTTAGGCTTTCCGGTTAGGAAAGAGAAATCATAACTGCTAGTAAAAGAGCCACATGGATTCATATGTTTTCTGTGATTCCAGGGTTTGGGATATATTTTTGTTGTACGTAGCTTTTACGTATACTTGTCTTGTGATGAAGTGAATTGGTCTATCTTTAAGAAAAGAAAGCAAGCTGTTGTTCTGTTCCCATGTTTTTTACATTCTTTGACTGTGGCATGTTTTTCTGTATCTACACAGCCCTAAGGGAAGATGTTAAAAAACAAACCAAAGGAGAAAAATCCGAAAGTACAACAGAAAACTTACAGCAGCACTCTGCGGTTTGTCACTTATCTTTCATGCATAGGTTGGAATGGTTATTTTTGCCCAGATCCAATGGGGGAACCGAAGAGCTTTACAGATCTATCTTGGCATTTAGGTAGAGTTCATACAAGTACATGCACTGTGGCTGTAGATGGGAGAAAGACTGAGAGATAGGAGGAACACTCATTTGTGGCTGGATTTTAACAGGGTCTTATTATTTCGTGAGAAAGAAGCTCAGTCCACCCAGGTCCTACGGGCTTTGGAGCAACCATGATCCAGTGAAGAGAGCAATGGAGGAGTCAGGTAGCTCTACACTGATTTTTCTGATAACTCAATCTCTGCCTTTAAGTTAAAGTCAGTAGCAAACTATTGATTTTGATAGGTCATGGTTTCTGAAGAGCTCTGTGGAAAAAGGTAAATTTTGTGTCATCCAAAATGCAGGCATTTTGACATTTGTTCTCACTCTGATAGCAGGTTTTAAAAAATTCTCCTCAAAAGAGAACACTCTGTGGTCTGTTATGTGTTTTGCAGTAGTCCTTAGGTCTGCAGCCCCCAGCACAATCTTTCTGCTATGATGTCTTGGAGCTTTGAACCTGGCAACCCTGGGCTGCTCAGTGCAGGGCCACCTGCCCAAAAGTTACTTCTGAGCCACATACCATGTGTCCTCAGGGCTCCTCTTCGGTTTGAGGTTTTAATAAGCTGTGTTCCCTTCTTCGTAAAAAGAAGGATCATGACAGTTAATTCTCTTTGTAAAATACATTGAGATGACTCGCAGAGAACCTCTAGAGAAATGTAAGCATCGTTCAACAACTTGTGGCAGGTATGTGTCATTTGGAGCTGAATTGCATGTTTGGGTGGTAATGTGTAAAATGCCATTTCGTTAACACTATCCTTTGCCCACGGTGGAAGACACTTAAAGGTTGAAAGCTCCAGCATACTAGTGAAAGAGGAACAAACAAAAGGTGGGAGGTGTTAGCAGGAGATGTCAGCGGCCCCTTAGTCCTGCAGACCCTTTAGCACTTACACCATTGGTGCATGTCAATGAAAAAAACATTTCCGTCTTCAGTATGACACATTCATTGCAAACAATGCAGTAGCCAAACATGTGTATTACAGTTGCACCAGGCATTTTCTTATTCTGCTCTACATAGACACTCTAGCCAAGATGTGCTGCTTTCCCCCTTGTTGGAGTTTGGATTTATTGACACAATAAAAGTCAAACAACAGACAGCATCAGAGCAGACTTCACCCTGAGTGTTCTCCCCAAACGGGGCTGCTCCTGCAGGATTTGTTCTGTTCCACTCCCTGCTTCTTCCTGCACCAGAGGGACAGTTCACTCCTCTCTGTTCAGTTGGAGAACACAAAGGCAGCTGCTACTGTGATCAGATCAGATTTTCATTCTTGTAACTCATGAGCTATCTGTAACCCCCCCCGTGACTCGGAAGCAGTGCAACTGCTGTCCCTGTATGGGTAACACAAGGGGAGCTTTGCCCCGAGGCACCCTCTGGCTCGGTTCCCTCTGATCCCACAGAGGCTGTTCCCTCCACCCTTAAGCTTCTCCTGGTTTTACCTTGGATTGCTCCTCCTCTGGTCTGGCAAGAAACCTTAGCTAGGCGTAGGAGGCTTTGGAGGCGTACAGCTGTCAGAAACAGTGGGTTATATAGGGACCTATTTTCAAGGGATTCCATCTGACTGAGGTGCAGCTTATGCATGTATGGTATAGTAATTCCTTTGAATTTATATACAGAATTTAAGCTTCTACGTTGAGGCTGTGTCACAACTGAAGCATACCATCTTCAGCACAATCTTAGGTCTGTTTATATAGAGAAGCAAATTCAGCACTTTGCATTAAGGCGTTAAGCTAAGTCTCATGATTGTGTCATTCTGACATTAAAGAGAGATGAAATATTTTCTTGGAAAAGATCTGCTGTGTCATTCAGTCACTTCCTGACAATTTCAAGAGACCCAAGACCGTACACTTGAATGGAAATCTGGCCGTATTTTTGATACACTAAGACTTCTTTCTTTCCAGTGCATTCATCCTAAAGGACCGACCTCTGTTGCCCTGAGTGACTGTCCAAGAGTATTCCCTGCAAGTACCCATCCGCAGGAGCACAGCTCAGTGCAGGCAGTCACTAAGGGGACCACACAGCACAATCCAGCAGGAAGCTCCCAGAGCCAGAGCTAGCATGGGAGCTGGGACATCCAGGACAGGAATGGAGATGATGGGAAAGAGCAGAACTCCCCTTCTAACTTCACCGTCTACCCCTCTGTAGCTAATGAACATTTTTTCTCTCATTTTTCCCTGTGCTGCAGATAAAGTCTCCTTTATTTTTATAATACTGCTGTCATTTAAAAAGTGCTTTTTGCTATGCACAATATATAGGAATATTGTAGTTACAATACTGGCCTTACAGGTATACACAAACCCTCTCTCCAGGAAAGTGACAACACTGGCTAAAAAAAAAGAAAAAACAAACACAAAACCAAACAGGTTCAGAATACTTTTGGGGCCCTTTTGGAACCCATCTGTATTTTCAGCCTTTAGGGAGTCCACATTTTTAAACTGTTCATAGTACCCACTAGAGCTAGATGCTTTTTTTTTTTCATTTGAAAAATTAAGTTTAGTTTCTCACAGACTGATATGATTCCAGGAGTGGGAATTTTCCTAGAAAGCACCAAATATTTTAGTGTTGTGCTAAAATTACAAGCATTAGCAGGACTCCAGTGCATGCAGTGCAATAGGATATGTGATCTAGCTATTTACTGAATAGGGAACTCTCTCCTAATGCCGATCTTCTGCATCATCCTATATTAGATTAATAAAACAGTCTAGTATAGTCTAGTCTCATAAGACTAGAAGGAAGGTAGTTTTTGTAGGTAAAGGTTCTTGACATTCTCTCCAAATAATTTTGTTGAAGCACTTGGCTAAATGAGTGCAGGTTGAAGGCTGGTTTTGTTGGCTATGTTTGCTGTCTGAATGTCCCTTTTTCCTTTTTTACTAATTAATGAATTATTTCTTGCTCAGAGACTAAAAACTAGCTGGGAAGACTTACGAATGTTGATGCACTAATATCTAGGCATAGGACCAGAGTTTTCGTTACGAAATAAAAGTGTACTGCTGTGTATTTAAAAGCTCTTTTTGGATTTTTTTCTCATTTTCTATTGAGCCTTTGGGATAAGGATGGTGATCCTTTCGTTACTGGGACAAGATTAAAGGCTAGATCAGTGTGGCTAACATTCATGACTTAACACATTAATATTATGTTAAGCTCACAAGCTTTATTACTTGGCTGTCTAGTCGTCTTCTGGGCTTGTGGCTTTACGGTGCTGTTGCAGTTGCCATATATTCAACTTGCATTCATAGGGAAGGGGTACAGTTGTCCTTCGGTGGGAGAAGCAACATATAGGGCTCCTTTTCTCTACGGAGTAGTCCCGGAGCAGCGCAAAGACTTTCTGTGCAGTGGCCTTGTTGTGAGCGTCCTCCTGTTTACTCCACAGCGTTTCTGTGCAGCTGGGAAGGGCTGAGTGGCCAGTGTCCTGCACGAGGGTTGTACACACTTAGCGTCCTTGAGCTTTTTGCACACTGTGTTGTAGCATCTATGAAATATTTGTGGGAGATGAGGAAATCTGGAGGTGACTTGCATTCTCCAGGAATGTCGAGAAACCAGCAGGCACAGGAGAGCTGGTTAGCTTCAGCAGTTACAACTGACCTGCTGTTTTTTTTCAAGTACACATTCTTTAGAAACCTCTATTTCCACTGTTAAAATTTCATTTGAAAAATTGAAGGATAGGCAATACATGAAATTGAATGAATACGCATGTAATTGTTTCTTTTTCTTTTAATTTCATGGAGCCTTAGATCTTAAATTTCAGTCACAGGGATTAGAGCCATGAATCGTGAACACTAAGTTTACTTAGTACACAGAAGATTACTTTTAAAGCCCATTATTTTACAAAGAACTTCAGTGGAACTGAAGTATGTTACAGCTGCCTGAATATTCTCCCTTCCTACTTTTCTCAACGATGTGTAAATTATTCTGTCAGCCTATAACCCCTCTTGTGTGAGTAATTCAATGGGGGAGGGAAAAAAAGGGAGAGGGGGGAAAAAAAAAACACCTTAGCTTATAGCTCAAACATGTGTGTTAGTTTCACCTAATTAACAGTTTTTACAGAACAGATTCAGTGTTTGCAATTAGAATTGGTGCAAGAGCAAGCTGGCACCATATGCCGGGGTTTCACCAGATAAACAACTCTTAAGCCCTTCCGGGATACCAGCTGATGAACATGAAGCCTGTGGATGTTTACTTAAACTAAAAAGTGTTGGTAATGCCTAATCTGCAGAAGTTTAAGGATCAAGTACTTAAGCAAAAGCTACCTCAGACAAGCATGTGCTTAGAATTTGTGCTGGTGAGAGATCCTTTATCTCAGTGCAAAGAATGAAGATGTCTGTCTAGAGATAAGCATGCCTGTCTGGAAGGATGTTAGCGCAGGAGAGGTACTGCATCATGGTGACAAGGCAAGTAGAAGCCATGCTGACTTGCATACTAGATTGCTTAAAAGAAACAGAAACTCATGGAGCAAGAATGGGACTGGCACAATCTTGATCGCAAATGGACAAGGAAGCAGGAGATCCTGCTCTGAGGTCTGGTCCATGTGTTCTCGTTATCAAGAAAAGTAGTAGTAGAATGAAAAAAAGAGTGTTCCTAAAGCTTCCCCCAAACACAAACTGTGCTGAGATTTAAATAAGCTTGAACCACATGTTTCATGTGCACCTGCTCTTCTGCATCCTGGCAGTGGAACTGCTGCTCTATTAAGAGACAATTGTAGTTTCTCCAAACAACTTGAAATATGATATACCAAAGAACTTAGCCTCTGAAAAAACTGCCTAAAAATCTCCCTATTCCAAACTTGTGTCACAGTCGGCTGTCATTGCATTACAATCGACAGCGAAGTGCTTGCATCCTTTAAAACTCCTGGTCTGAGGCCAGTAAATCAGTAGAAAGTCTCTCATTTTCTTCAACAAGAGTTGGATCAAACCTAAAAGAGGCATGCTGTATTCCCTACCAGTTATGTCCCTTTTTTCTTTCACTCATCAAAGTACAGTCCCATCTGGTTTCCCAACTGATTGTAGAAATGTCTGTGCTAAGACCAATAGCAACACAACCACCACTATCTTTTAGTTATTGGTATCAAGCATCATTTATGCTTGTGCAGGGGAGCTGACATTCCTGATGGACCAGCCACCTTCTATTCCAGGTACCGTGGTCAAAGGCATTCTCTTATCTTCCAAAGACACCAGCATCTTAATACGGCCATTGATTTGACCTAATGAAGATGATCTCTTTTTCTTAATCTGCACATGGTGATGATAAATCAGTGGGGAGAGCAGAAACAGTAACTTTTAATTCTGACAGAATTCCTCAGCTTGATTTTTGTAGAAAAAGTGCAGTTAAAAGCTCAGCTGATTAGTAAAGGAACTGGGTATATGGAGCAGTGAACATTTTGGCAGCCACCATGTACTGCTATTAGCTGCCCCCCGATCACTTTCAGTATTCACTCTACATAATCAATAAGAACAAAACGCCAGAGCATCTGCCCTTCCTAGCAGCTGCACCACCGCTGTGGATGCACAGCAGTTATTACCGAGCCTGAATTAAGTCAGGCCGAGCAGCAGGCTGGAGTCTGAAAGCACACCCACCTTCTTTGGTCCTCCCCTTTCAACCTGTGCACCTGCCAAACTTACCATCATCTCCAGCAGGAACGCCCCTGCACAGCATGCTGGAAAGTGAATGAGAGCAGCTGCTCTGCACCTGGGACTGAAATCCTGGCAGATCTCATGTGTTGTTTAATAATTTTGCATAGATCAACAGTTTTTGAATAGTGCACACTTCATTCAGTACAGCAGGTTTTTAAATTCTCATTGTGCATTCATGGATCATTGCACCTTTTCTAAGCCACAGCAATTGTCTCTATTGTTAAACCAAAATGTTAATGTCTTCCATGCTGTCCTTCCCTCTAGTTCAGTGCATTTCAATGGGGGTTAAAAGGTAAAAACACTCTAAAACTTCACATACCCATTCACATCATTACAAGCTATACCTAGTCTCATCTCCCTCCTTCCCCAATATCCTGCTTCTCTTCATCAGTAGTGTTGAATAGTGACATCTACAGAGAAAATGAGCAGAGGCTTCTTCAATGAAACAATAAGGTATCACTAACTCTGTTGTGCTAATTGCTGCTGAGCTGCTATTTAAAATGGTGTCATGTTGTCCATGTGGAGCTCTGTGCATCTGTGTAACTGATAATCCCCTCCACAAGCCTATCGCTCAGACCATCATGTTTTTCTGGTCCCTTGAACACACAGCACTTCAGTTTATTCTCTGGTTTTCCAAATCTTTGCTTTCCTGGACAAAGGGTTTTCCTTTCAATCTTGCTTCTAGCTCCTCGTCATCACATTTCAAACCTGAGTATAAATTACAGTTTGTATTTTATACCACTGCCATAAGTAGTCTTCAGAATAGGCCCAGTCTGGCAAACACAGCTATGGATATTGTTAATATCTGGATCTGTAATGTTCTCTGTGCGGCTCATAGTAGCCATGGGGATTGTTCTTAGGGTCCTTGAACTGGCTCCCACTAACTCCTCACTTTCAAAGCAAGTGGCTGTCAGATCGTGCTTCTGTCTCTAACCAGAGAAACTTGAAGTCCAGACATGAGTTTTGAATCTCCCACCTCAGTCCTTTAGAACAATGAAACTGGGACAAATGACGATGACAAAATAGTAATTTCAAAATGGCCTGCATTTCCCAATGGATTTGTTCCTGTGGTTTTGGAAATCTCCACCTACCTGGTTAAATGCCTGCTAACCTCTGAAACTCTGGCCTTTGATGCTTGATCATCCTCCACTTAATTCAATTGGATTGACTTCAGCAGTTGTAAGATCAAGACTTCGGGTAATTTAAAAAAGAGCAGCTGTATCTGAAAATAACTGACCCAAACACAGCAATATTCTTGCTGACGATGATGTGACTGGCCTGTTGTTACAGGATACCACAGTGTTGTGGGGGCTGAACAAACTTGCCTGCCCCAATCCAAATTTCCCCACACAAGATTAGGGATACCTCTTGTTTCAGTGTAAAAGTACGTGGTTTTCTTTTTGGTAGATGTTGCAATTTAAGACTACTTAAGATGAAGAGCATTGGAAATGCTTCAGGCTCATCTTGACATATTTCACTTTTTACATTTTCTCCAGTGAAAGCTGGTAGTAGCAGCGGGGAAAATCATTATATTCGTATTTGTAAGTATAGGTATTGGACTGCATTGAATCACGCAGTTTGTATACTGTTTCCGTGTAACATTATTATTCACTGATAAGATGAAAAGCAAACACATATCGAACACATGGGATGGGGAATACTTGACTTAAACTCTTGCTATTGTTTCTAAGTAGGAAACAAACCTTAGAATATATCTCGAGGGATTCCTATAGCCAACACTTATATCTGAAACTACAGCAGCTATTCCAGAGAACAGTACTTGGAGAACTGATTTGCCAATAAAAACAAATTAACGTGAAAAGAATGTTTCAAAAATGACACTTCCAAGACTATTTTGCACATGTCTAAAATTAAAAGGGAATAAAACTTCTGTTTTCATCAGTTTCAATTTCAACATCATCTCATTTGCCATCCTTTACTCTGTATATTCTTAATCTACTATTTGCCTCAAATTGCTTGGAGACAGTATCTGCAGACCCCACTACACATAATTAGCTGGGGCAGGGGGAAGCAGAACTATTGCCAGAATTAACTGCATAGAAAAATCCCTGCTTCTGGAAGAGGCTGAAATAAATGCATTGTTAAGCCTAGCGGGCCACATACAACGCTTTGATACGTACAAGGCAAGGACTGCTTTGGAAGTTGCACTGCATTGCTGCATGGGTGTCAAAAGCAAGGGCAACGTCTCCTCCTCATGGGGTGCTTCTCACCTCTCTGGGTCCTGGTGGACAATACGACTTCTCGCCGCGGGAGGCCCGCACAGCAGGGCTGCCGCCTGTGCAGGAAAAACAGGAGTCTCACAGATTGGCCCAGCAGTGCTTTGCAGGGTGTGCGTGCAGTTAACAGCACAGGGTGAGGCACTGGGCTGACTCTGCCACACAAGCCTGAAAGGAGACAATAGGTTGTTCTGGGGCAGAACTGTAATTCAACCGTGGCCAATTAGTTTTAATTTTAAAAGGGAAATGAAATCTGATGAAAATGTCTGCTTTTATGTTATCACTTGACATGTTCATATGGGCAAATATTGTGCACTAGAATAATTAACATGTCATGACGTAACATACAACAAATGTCAAGTCTGACATTTTCTAGACTGACTACTATCAGGCATGATTCTGAATTTAAATGAAAATAGCATTTCTTATCTGGAAAGGGTTTGGGAAAACCCTTTGTTTGTTTATTTGTCTCAAGACATGAGGCATATTTTTCCGTCCCTTTGTTGGTTTAGGAGAGACTCCAGCAATGGCTTCAGGCAGCGCATAGTGCAGAAGTGGACAGGAGCCAGGGAAGGCACAGAGGTAAGTAGCTGTTTGAAAGAGGGAGAAAGGAGAGGATAGGAAGAAGAATAAGCCTTCTTTTTGTCTTCAACTATTACCCAAACACTAAGGTTTCAGATTCCTCAGGCTGAGGAAGCAACTTCAGACTGTGCTTCTAAAGCAAACACGTAGCAATAATAAAAATAAAGTACAAAATAATCCAAACCAGAAAAAAACCTGATACAGCCATGCTGTGGCCGTATAAAAAGATGCAAGAGGCAGAAGAAAAACACACAGCGTAAGGGTTTGAAGTAGCTCAGCAAGCCCTTCCTAATGGGCTAACAAGACAATGCCAGGAACAATGCCACGGAAAAGGTGGAAAAGAAGGCATTCAGGAAATACCACAAATTACAGTTTTAAGATTGTTATGAGAATGAGCCATTTACTCTAGGCAGCATTCACTTTAAAGTCATGTTATACTTATTCTCTTTATAGCCTCAGCCACAATAATGAGACTTTGCATCCCTTACACATTTACTACAAAGCAGCACTGTGCACTGTTCCTCTGACCTCCGCAATTTGCCGGTCTGTCATTCCTACCTCTTCTTCTACAAGAGCACTGGCTCCCGAGACCAGTGGTGGGCGGGCCTGTTTGCAGAGGACTTAGGTGGCTGCAGCCATACTGCGTTCTGGGCTCTGCCTCGTATGCTGGATGTCACAAATAGCATCGTCTCAGGCAGGGATTGGAATAAGGTTGGGTTTTGCTGTTGAAAAAACAGGGTTACAAAACTGAAGAACTCCGCACATCTGTCCCATTAAACTTCAGTATTTTTAAATGCCAGTAGATCTTGACTCCAGGCAAAAAACCTCTTCTTGTAAAGGCCAGTTCTGCTGAAGTACTGGTGAAGGCTCTTTTGAAAGTAAGTGTAAAAAGGACCTCTTCTCAAAGGTGAATTTGAACTTCAAATTTAAATCATTTGGGGACCTGACTGGATAACCAAATGGCTATAGCTCTCAGCTGAAAAGACTGTGTGTTAGACCCGATTCTGATACGCACTGCGTGTGCCTCTGTTTCCTCTTCTATAAATGGGTTGTAAAGATACCACCATCCTTTTGGGTTTTGTGTGTCAAAAATCCACAGATGACAAGTGCCGTAGGACAGTTTGGCATTATACTTGGTACCACTCTTACATCCATTTAGTCAGTGTTGCTTCATATATAAACAGAATTAGTTCCTTTAGGTAGTAGTTTTCCCTTTCAAATTCATTCTATGTGTTCATACACAGCCGTGTGCGCACACACCGTTCCTGTAAATATCAGTGAGAAGTGTATGTCGGAAGGTGAAAAAGATGAACTTGGAGATGAGGAATGGGCTGGGAAAGCCCTCAAGTGCTGCTGACTGGAGATGGCCACGTGGCAGGCCTCCCCTGAAGCCATCTTCCTCTCTCCTCCCACACAGGAGAGTGCTGGGGAAAAAATGGTTGTACCAAGCAGGCATTCAGCAGCAAGATCTTGTTTAACCGAAAAACTCATGAGTGGTTAACAGCCACAAGGATTGCGACTGTTTTCTGTTACATGTAGCTCATTCGGTCTCCTTAGAAAATGACCTGCAAGCTGAGGGTAAGGCATAAGCTTTGGAATCAAACCTGCATGTAAAGATGAACCATGCAGCAGGCGCTATTTGTTTTCTTGTCAGTTCACATTCCCTCTGTTTTACCTGTTCACCCAAAGGGTGTGTAAACCTTTGCTTACCTGACCATCCAGTAGTTTCCCAATTACTCTTTTGGACTGCTAGCTACTTTTGTACTGGATTAGTCTAAAATGAGGAGGCTGTGACAGGCTGTACAGGGCAAATTGTGCTTTTTACAATTACTTGTGGGGATTGGAGCCAACCACCTGCTTCAAAGCCCGGAGAGGTTAATTGCAGCTCTCTTCCTCTTGACCTGCATGCCAGAGCACATCGCTGGCCGTCCTGCCCTCCTGGTTGCAAACTGTCACAAATCGCACTTTCTGATTTTGTCAGGCAGCTGATAATGGATGGTGACAGACTGTTTTAAACAGGCTTGCTCTGTGCATTTTAGATGAGAGGATGGCATTCTAAGTTTTTGCTGTGTCTTCTCACTGTGTAGTGTTTGCAGGAGAGATTTAACTGCATTTTCCCTCTCTGTTCCCTCAGAACCAGCAGCTCAAAAGAAATCAGTGCGTTAAGTCACCTGCTAATGTAACTCCGCCTGTGCCTCCCTGCTGCGTCAGAGCTTGCCCCACGGCGAACCTGAGCGCTTTCTGATGTAAACAGGCATGCACTCCCCAAACTCCAGCAGCAGGTCACACGAGTTCCCCTTCCAGCAGCACCACAATCCACTTCTGGCAGGCAGAGTGTGACTAGAAAAGTATGGAGCAGACTTAAAAGGGGAAAAAGTGAAGGGGAACATTTGCTGTAGGCCATCGGCCAGAGAATACAGCCGTCACCGCGTCCCCAAAGCTCAATGTGTGTTTCTCATTCCCTCTTCACTTTGCAGGAGTGTCAGAGTGCTGTTAGCATGAAATCACAGCTCTCATCTGAGACCTGGATGGAATTAATTCTTTGTCCTGGGTCTGTAGTAGATCCCAAGTGAAATAGGAGTGCTGGGCATTTTCTATCCATGCTCAAGGTTCTTGTTTCCTTCAGATGAACCAAATCTACTTTCAAGTAACAAGTGCTGTGAGGTGTTAAATGCATGTGAGTGTAAGAGAGGCTTCTTCAGGTGAGCTTTAGCCTAGCCTGAATGGTTAACAGTGGTCATGGTTTCACATACTTCATCATGGGGTTCAGCTGGATTCACCTGACTGCCGAAGGTTTTCACCCTTATTTGCACAAACTTGATTTTCCTTTAAATTCATTGGGTTGCTTGTACCTAATAGAGTAAACCAAAATTTGAGATAGAGAACTGAAACAACAATAGTGTCTCTCTTTAAGTTTTCTCCAGATTACTTTCTGGAAGATACACTTAAGTGAAACATGAGCTCTGAACTCTACACAAGTCCACTGGGTGAACTTCTATAGCATAGTTATATGCACTGATTTATATTTATCTCTTAGTCAGTATATAAATGACTGAATGTCTCTGTCTAGACATATAATCTATGAAATTTGTAAGCCTAGCCTGATATTTTTACAGCTACAATTAAAGTCCATCTTTCAGTTCCCTAATTTAGCACCTTTCCTGCCTGCTGACAAGACAAGAACATTTTAAGCAGCAAGAAGAGAATCTAAAATATTAGCCGCTGTCATGTCAGATATTAGTTATTCCCCTGATCTGGTCTTGATGTTTATCCCTCCCTCTTTGAGTTTTCTTATTATTTCTGTCTTGTATTAATTCTCACAAAACTCCCTAGTTGTAGGCTTTATGATTTAGAATCTCAACTGCTCATTCAATTAATGGGCTTGATTAATGTGCTTAAACTTTCCAGAGACACTTGTGACACATTATGAGGAGGAAACAGAGATTCTGAGTATGCTGCATCTCATTTGTGGTACTCCTGAGCCTGGAGTCTACTTTAAGCTCTTTATCAGATAGCTAGGTGTATTTTTTTTTAAAATTCTTGTACTCATTAAGCATTTATGTGGAAGGAGTATTCTCTCCAGAAGAGTGACTTAGTTTCCTTTGCCCCATCCCTCACGACCTGGCTTAGTCCCTTTGTAAAAAAGTAATTGATTGTAATTTCAGTACATGGATTAGGATCTGAGAAGCTGACTTGAAAATAGCAAACATGGAAATGCAGCTCTTTTACTTCATATATGGGTATTGCATATGGACAGAAAAACATCAGACAGTGAGCTTTCCTAACAAGAATCTCATGGCATTTGACAGTATTTTTAGCAAAGCTATTACCTAATAAGAAGCAGTACAGAAGAATGACGTTAGTTGTACAGTGATGTTATAAAAGGGACAATCTGAAAAGTTTGGCTGCGTGGTCTCACTAAGTGTGAAACAGTCATTGGATATGGTCAGTGTTCAGAGGATATATACCAACAGATCAACTGGCACAATGTTTCCCAAATGTTTCTCATTCCATGCTTGGCTTGAGAGTTGCTATAATTTTCAGTGTTGTCACAATAATTCTGGAAATGAAACTTGTCACTGAATGACCTACATAAATGTTGCTTGTATTCTTTTGCTTCTGAAGTAGCTGATTCTTAGGCAAGTTGCCTATAAATCTTAAAAGCATTAAGAGAGCCATTTAGGCAAAATCTTGTTATTTAAATGTGCTCCATATGATGGTAGAACTCGGGTACTGTCCATCTAACAGCAATATACCACGTTAGAACTCCAAGAGAAAAACGATGTTATTCCGTATGAGATTTAAAGCAGGACAAACTTAATTTCAGTCATATGTGAGGACTGCCTTTGACAAAAAAAAAAAGACTGCTACACAATTTCTGTAATTTTTCTTGGCTCAGTAACCCCTAATTCTTGTTAATATCATAAAAGATTTGAGACTTGCAGAGCAAAACCAACCTGTGTTTCAGCATATTCCCCACTGAAGTCTACATGGGTTATCTCAGTAACTCCAGTAAACCAGAATTTAATCGCTGGCTTAGCCAGAATCCCTTCAGATCTGCGTCCTAATGCATTATACAACAGAACAGTCCTGACAGGAGAACAAAGTCCGTTTCAGTAACACAACTACATCTCATAAGCCATGGTTTTAAAAGATTAAAACCACAGTACACGGACTCCGTTGGAGACTATCACCTCTCTCTCGCTTCCTGCAAACCTGAATGCAAACCTCTGTATAGATACAAATACATGTACATATATACACATATATACATATAATATAAACATGTTATATATCAATCTAAACGTGTGTGTATATATAATCTAAAAGTACACACACACACATGTTCATAAATATATTAAAAACCCGTACCTCATGAAGAAGGAGTTCTGTCTTTCCAGGATGCAGGTCAAATGCGTTGTTACATCATGTTCTTTGTATAAATGGGATCTGTGCTCAGGACCTCGATTTTGTGCCAAAGGATCCCTGAGACAAGAGGATAGATGAGTTGTAGTATAGAGCCCACGGGCTAGTTTTGGCAGTAATTTCATATAACACCACAGAGCAACTATGAATACATTTTGCTAAAACAATTAGTGAGAAGTTCTAAAAATTAATGCTTCTGCTGCACTTCTGCTCACGAGCCATAAGGGGGTCTTTGTCTTTCAGCATTACAGTGCTCAAGGAAAAAGGAAAGGATTCTGTTTTATGGTTCTGAGTCAGTCTTTTTCTTACTAACATATGGCCCCATTTTTTCCAGGTTCTTTAAGCAAGTTGTAAACATAAACTTTGATGCACATGGAGTTTGATTCATGAAGAGTTTAATTTGCCTAGTATAAAAGATTCACATAGGTTATATAACATCATTAAATTATTTTTGTAGTTTGAGGAGTATCCGTTGGGGAAAGCAGAACTGTTTCCCTGGGGTCCATTTATCACTGTTTGCTACTAATTAGAAAACTGAAAATACAATATGTATGACTCACATTAGCAGTGTTGTCTTTGGACTGATGTATCATTCCTCGTGCTTTCTCAGGAACTTTTATTCATGTCCTAATTAATTTTTTTTTTTTTTTTTTTTTTAAGGTTTCTGACAGATGTGACTCCATCTTCGTTAATGGCAAGGAAATGAAAAGCAAAGTGGATACTATTGTTAACTTCACTTACCAGCATTTTACCACCCAATTAGAAGTGACGGTCTGGGTTCCACGGCTCCCGCTGCAGATAGAGATCTCTGATACAGAGCTCAGCCAGATCAAAGGCTGGAGGATACCCGTAACCTCCAATAAAAGGTAGGCTTACAGCATTGGCACAGCCCCGATACGTGCCCAGGGTCTCTGATTTTTGAACACCACAAATTTTTAGAGTATTTCTCAGAATCTATGTGCTCCTGTTTAAAATTAGCTTTACAGTCTGTCTTAGCCTTCATTACAACATCCAACAACGGCATCAGTGGGCTACATTTTATCCTGATCTACATAGTTTAAAAGTTAGTGGCTTTGCCTGGAGCATTAATCAATTTCACACAATCTCAGGAAATCGTATCATACGCTCTGATGTGCAAAGCTGAGGAAGAGAACCTGGATGTCTCCCATCCTGTATGTAACATCGTGTGTGTCTGTGCGCACACGCACGCGTGCATGTGTGTTAAATAAAATAGGGCCAGGGAGGGAGCCAGGTCACTGGGCACTGGCAGGGCAGTTGGACTAGGTGATCTTTAAAGGTCCCTTCCACCCCAAAGTATTCTATGATTCTATGACTTTGGATGATTAGTCAGTCTTTGTACAGATGCACTCTACAGCAGACCTGACTGAAGCATTATTTAGTAGATCTGAATTAGGCAAAAAAACCCCACTTATGCTCCTGTTGAAGACTGTATTCTGATGAACAGATTCTACCAGGACAAATGTGTATGGGGGGAAAAAATGGGGGGAGGGGGACAGGGATTTTGAGCTCTGTTCTATTCATCCCTATTGAAATACCAATTGTAGAATAACCATCATTTGGACAATCTGCATGATTAAAAACTTCCAGGAACACTGCTGTATTGGTGGATTTCAGGCTAAGTTGAAAAATACTGCTGGAGAACAAGGCATGACACCAGCTCAAATTTATAATACAGTGAAAAAGCATTTCTGGCAGCAATAACTGTAGTGCTAAAAACAGTGGCAGTTCTAGCTAAAGCACTCGATTTGCCCAGGAGAACATCTCAGCTATTGAAGAGCCTTAAAGAGCCCAAACAGACAGCAGTGGAGTAGAATTATCTAACACTTTATGAGGGCATAAAACTAAGAGTAGTAGGACACAATTTATAGGATACTCAGGTAATGAGCTCCAAAGAAGTGGACTGACTTACCTCTTGGCTATGTGGACATTTTTTCTGGCTATGACAGAAGAGGTGATAAGGATCTGGCACGAGAGAAATTTGTGCGTTTGCTTCAGTGATAAAGGCAAAGTTGCCATTTGTAGAAGAAAGAGATGTGCTAGGTGATGAATGAAGTGAACCTATGCCGGCTGCTTAAAGTTTCACTTAACTTACCTTCTTCTGTCTGTAATGTGCCTAGTCCTGTAACACTCCCTTAGGCACAGCTCCTACTAAAACCAGTGGTGATTTTGCTGAGTAAATGGCTGCAGGATTAGGCTGTTGATGTTTATTATAAGAGTAAACTTATAGCAGCAAGCTCAGTAAGTTAGACATTCAACTGTGGTTAATGGTCGTGGACATTCTGACTTTAAACCCATTACACACAGTGCTGGAAATTTACCCCGTGGTGTCTAGTTCTGATTTATTTGGCCAGCTGAAATAAAGATAATGGTCTGAGCGTCTGCTCTGTTTGCAAGCTGGCAAGCGGTGCGAGGTTGCTGCTGCTCAGATTGCATCTGAACTGCTGGCCCATCTTCAGCAAGCATTTTCCATGAAGGGTGGCAGAGAAAGTATGGACACTGTATCATTCCCCAGAATTGCAGCTGGTAGTTTATGACATTGTGTGTCAGCAGTCCATGCCCGTGTGAACGGGAAAGGTTTCAACTAGAAATAAATTATCTCTTGTTTTATAGAACATTCACGTGGATTTTTTTTAACTTTGGGGGGGGGTATTCTAAATCAATAGGCAATCTAGGACTAGCATTAGTTGTGCTCACTCTGACATTTACTTTGTACATAAGGTTTTTACATTTCCTCTATTTTTATATTTGGATGGGTTTTACCTGAGATTTAGTGGCTTTTTTTTTTTTCCCCCCTCTTCAATTTTTAATCTGCTTATACCTCCATCTCCTTCATAGCTACATGTTTCCCAATATCCTAAACGTGGGGGAGTTTTTATGATGAGTTTTTAACTGGTGACCTGAAGCACACAAGACATTTGGACTACAGTCAGGAGCTGCAGGTTGGTTTCCTGAATCCTCATTCAGTGATATAGCCAGAAGGCCACATTCGCTTATTCTAAACAATGGTTCAGCCCGTAATTCTGCACAGTGCCCTCCCAGTATGCATAATACAATGTTAGGGCTGTACAGTGAGAAGGTTGTCTTGTGTGATACTTGAGAATAGGTTTGAAAAGGAGAGGAGAGTGCTTTAATCTTCTCAAAAAAAAAATCCAAGCATTTCCCAGCAGGTGTGGTAGCCATAGCATTGTATTGCTTCAACTTCATTTTCATGTAAGAGCCAGTATTTGCAGTTTCCATAAGGTTTTTGATATCTATCCTTAAAGGAAACTAATTTGAAAAGAAGGCGGCATCTAACTCTTTCGAAAGTCCCTGCCAACAGGCTTAGGCAGTCTTAAATTCAGGTTCAGTCGCACATGGCTCACAGGTCAACTGAAACTATGTCACTGTCCTCAGGTTTAGTCATGGAAGGATTATAATGTGTCTTCTTCATTCCTCACCTCACCACAGACAAAACAATTTTCTACTCTCCTCCTGTCCACTAGGGTTGGTATGTTCACACCACTCCCTTGTCTTCTCAGCAACAACTGAACATTGCTATGAAGTAATTAAGCAATAAACAGAAGGTAAAATTTTTGAGCATTTCTTACAGGGATTGTGCAGAGACACTTCAGCAACCTCCAAACGTTCCTTCGTCTCCTCTTGCTCCCCCGCTGCCTCGTTCCCACATGCTCAGCATGGCTGTGCTGGTTCAGTTGTCTGAGGGGCTGAGCCAGATGCCAAAATATAACTGGGTTTACAATAATCTTTTAAATGTTTTTATTGGTGCTGTCGACAAAAGAAATGCTTGTGAAGCTAGTACCTCAGCATGGCTGTTCTTCATCTGAATATAGCTGCTTCTATTTCAGACCTGAAAAAGTGTTTATATGCCCCAAATGACATCTGTTCTTTCCAATGATGTTTGTTGATCTAATAAAATGTATTGCTTCTCCCTATAAACCCTGACATGTTTGTAATTGTAAAATACAAGTGATTACAGACATGTTTGCTTACTTCATGTCTTGAATAATTTCCACAAAGTAATGAAAAAAAAAACAGGGTTTTTGCAAAAATTTTACAAATGGCACATGCCTAGCTCAGTTTGAACTGTGACAGTTTTCACTGAACTGCTGTAAGAGCAGGAACTTGCTAGCGGAACAGAAAGAAAAACCAGGCTGCTTTTATGCCGGAAACTGGAAAAAAAAAATAGTCTCCCCTATGTAAGAGCATTAATACAATTCATCAGATCAGCCTGTAAATATATGGCAAACCTTTATTATCCAGAGGAGAACTTGATCTATGGTGTGTGCTACTGCAGATATGAAGAGCCTCCCTTTCCAGATCAAAGTCAGCTCCGTGGATCAGCTCATGAGTAATGCATGGTACGCGGTCCTCGAACTAACACGGGCTAACAGAAATGCTACCCCTGCAATGGGCTGCAGAAGAGCCCACAATCTCAGCAAATGAAAGGTGTATATTTAAATTAAAGTCAAATATTAGTGTAGAAGAGATCCAGGCAGACTCTGCTGGTCTAACAAGTACATTTATTTTGATTCCTCATGCATCTGCAAAATAATTGCCACCTTCCTGAAGTTCCTGCACTAACTCTAGGCACATACATTTACATGGGATGCATAGCTTCAACTTGCATTAATAGGAATTGCATGGATAAAGTCTCATAGAACAAGCTGGAAATTTAATTTAAGTAAATATTTGCAATTGGGATAGCACATTGTTTTCATGAGGCTCCCAGGGAGGCAGACATCACACAGTATGACTCCAGCATATGCTTCAGCATCAGACACGTAGTTTACTGGACTTTTACCAGCATCCGGCCTTACTGAACAACAGCTGGTAAAGCCATTGCTAAGTCATGGTGGCTGCAAACCTCCGAGTAGCATAAACCTTCAAAACCTACAAAACAGAGTTATCAATGGCAATCTGTTGAACAAATAGTTATTTAGGTGGTAGCTCTACTTTGGTCCTGTCTAGTACTAGAGACAAAAGCAGGAAAGTAAGTTAAATGAAGGAAAAAATAAACTGCTTTAGTTGAACCTCTGTGTGAGTGCTGCTGCTCAAAAATAAAGCCATCCTTTAAAGCGAATTAAGTGAAACTGGAGTCAAACCATTCAATTTGTGAATAACAACATCCGCACAAAGCTTGAACACACTGTAAATTCACTCCTTTAGTTAAATGACTTTAATGTCCTATGGAGATAAGGCCATAGAGATTTTTGTTAATAGGTAGACTGTATTTTCAAGATCTATAAAGGTACCAAATTGCATTTCGTCTTGAACTGTGAGTGGAGCTATGTGCAACTTATTTCTGTAGCTTCTACTAAATCAACTTCTAGTGGCTTGTATTTTGTATCTGAAATAGATTTTTTTTTTTCAATTAGGGGTGTTGCAAATGTTTTTTAAATACATGACTCTCTTTAATGACTATTTCAAATTCAAAACCAGCAAAACTGATTTCTTTAGGGTTTTTTTAACAGAAAATTAGCATCTGGCCCAAGAACTTGATGCCTAGTTTGAGAGTGGTGCAAATTAAAAGAGACATACTTAAACTGCTCACAGACAGCATCTATAATATAAAGTTGACAAATCACTGATTAGATCAGTGCTAGCAGGCACCCTTGTAAACAGGGCTGCCGTTTTAACTCAGCTCTCTGGCAAAGGCTTTCTCTGTGTGAAATGTAAATTAAATGTAATTCTGGCAACCTTGGTTCACTCCAGAAAAGCAAAAAATCTTCCAAGCAAGTTTACAAAGCAGCAAGAAATAGGATAAGAAGGATTCTGAGAAATATCCAGAGCTAACCTTGGAGATGACCAAGAGGAAAAAAAGCAAAATATGCAGCAATAGCTTATATTCATGAGGACATATCTTAAAAAGAAAATGAACTCACTGCTTATGAAGGATTTTAAGCCTACTGAAAACACTGTAACAAGAAGTTTAAGGCTCTAACGGGAACTATGCAATTCAATGGATCTCAAACATTTTGTTGGGCCCATGGAGACAAAACACTGAAATGCTCCGATTTACTAACTGAAACATGGATTTGTGGCTTTGAAGTGGAAATGGATATCTTTTCCTTAAAAAGAAGTAAGAACTTGAGTTGGTACCTGGTAAAAGCAGACTTGCAAAGCTTGTACTGAAAATTCAAACATCTCTCTTTTTACTTTGCACTGACGTAAGAAAGTGCCTTGCTCATGGTTTAGAGATGCTTTTTGATGTTCCACATTTGCATGCAATAGAAACCATGTATTTCTAAGGAGAGAGATACAGATACAAAGACCTATAAATGTTTTTGTAATGAAATGGAGCCCTTACCTTTGTTTGTTAGAGATACCACAAGGAAAGAGTTGGACTTGCATTATCTTTTTTTGGTTGGTAGTACTGGCTGCCCATACAGTCTAAAGCCTGGTAATAAGGGCAGGAGTGCTCCCCCTGTGCCCTTATGCAACACTCCTCATCTCTGGTCATTCTTCCCACAATTCACATTTCTGAGCTGTATGGGACTAGGGTTGAACGATTCTTTCTCTGAAAGTTGTTTTGAATATGTTCCCTCTTGAACAGTCCAGTAGTCTAAAGTTTTCAACAGTGAAAATAGAAATAAATGAGCGCAGAAATAAATATGAACATACGGGATCTGAGTAAAACATCTGGTTATATAACAGAAACAGAAACCTGAGTTCTGTAAAAAAAATTAAGTCAGCGTGAATGTTGAACATGTGAACATTTTTCTTCAAGCCACAGAACACTGGCTCTATGTCTCTTTTCCCATAAGAAAACTGGTTCCCACTGGTTCTGTGGCTCTTTTCCCTAAAATCCCGTAAGTACTTCTTACCTGAATAGCTCCTGCGCGTTCTTCTGCAATTCTGCACAGGTACTAATGTACAGTGTATTACTAAAAGAGGGTCAAATCCCGAAATCTCAGAGCTAAACCTGGTTTTCCCAAAGTCTGAAATTATTCAGATCTGGCTTATGGTTAAGATGAGCTGAAGAGCGTCAGAATACAGGAATAAATTGGAAGTGCGAACGTTAAGGAGTTCATTAACTCTTTTATAGCATTATAAAGCCAAAAGCCATCTAAATAGGCATGGGCCACGTAAGCTCTACGAATGTTCCCCTTCCAGTACTTTCCTTGCGGCTGTTCTGCTGACTGGCTGGCTTCAGCTCATAGTCTAGATTGACACTTGTGTTGGGAAGGAGAGAACAACTGAAAATTTCCCTGAAATACCCAGCTAGTCTAATTCTGTAAGATTAATTTCTTTGTGTAATGTAGATCCTATTTTAGGATCCTGTTGTTTTCTTAACAATTCAGTGGTTATTCAATGATGTTTCATTCAGTGACTAATGATGGACACTGTTGTTTTACACACACAAAACCAAAAAGGCTGTACGAAATACCATTTACTTGAGGCCGAATATATATATTCAGCTAACAATTGATGCATTGAAAATGTATTTTGAGTGTATTCGATTCTGTAACACCAGGACTTTCTATCATTTTGAAGAGCATAAGGGCTTTTCTTAGATACGTTTTCAGCTTACTGTTTGCCAACTTTGTCATAAAACAATTTATAACCAAAGCAATTCTGTTTTATAATAGTTTTTCATAGCTGGTATTTCAAAGGAGGAGATAAAGGAACACAGTAAAGACAAAACTACTTCCCAAAATACTGTGAAAAATAAGAGGCTTATCCCATATTTCCCACCCTTGCTATAGAGGTGGCTTCAGGCTGAATAAATAAGCAAAGGAGGAAGGCAAATTATTTCTAAGCAATGAATTCCACAGCATGGAAGCATAATGAGTAAAAATGTGACCACCTAGTGCTTAATACCTGACTTGAAAGAGGTAAGAGAATCCATATGTTGGTCCCAAGGAATAAACAATAGCAACAAAAAAAGAGAATTGATGGGAAACTGGGTTTTAAGCCAGACAAAATTCTGTGAGGTGTGACAGCACTGCTATCATGTACAAATCACTGTGATGCCTTATATAAGGCTTATGGAAAGCTGTTATATTGTCACGGGTAATATTTTGCAAGGGGGACAGATAGAAAATGTTAAAGAAAGCGTGTCTAATGCTGCAGTTGTTTCCATGGGGTGACTGGTAGTCTCACCAGTCTGGCATGGTGTAATCTGAGTAACTGATGTCCCGAGTGGTAACTTAAGTGCCTAACTTGGTTTTTCAGAAGCCCCATGTAGTCATTACATGACTAAATATAGCAGACAGGTGCACGAACTGTATGAGATTTAAGGTGAAATCATGGTATATTTCTCAAATGCAGAGGGCTTACTGAACCTATGAGAGAGAGATGTGGGAAAAGGTGGGGCGACATCACCTAAGCAGGGAATCCCGAATACGTTACAATAGTTTTGAAGAGATGAGCAAAGTGATACAGATGTTATGGGCAAAGGTGGAGGAAAGGATGCTAAAACATCTTCTCCCATCCCTGCTGAGCTGCTGCAGGGGGCTGTTCCAGAACTGCCCTCTCATAAATATTTCACGCTGCTTTCCTTAGCAAGATTTGATTGCCGCTTGGAGACACGGTGAACAAGTGGTGGTTCCAGTGCAATCTCAGCAATGGCAGACATATTTTCAAGTTGCTGGGAGGTCCCACTCAAACAAAGAATTCACTAACAGAAGTGACAGTAGCTTTTAAATTGTACAGCACAAAAAAGCTGTACAAGCATCTCACCCACATTTAGTAACCTACACATCCAAAATGTGCGTTTCCTATTTCTTGCACAATAGCAGATGATGATAACATTAATCTAATTGAAAATACCATGCAACTGAAGCTCTGCAGTGTTGTAGGGAGATCATGGCAATGCAGGTAACAAACCTGGATCTATTTACAGGCCTACCCGTGACAGTGAGGACGAAGAGGATGATGAGAAAAAAGGAAGAGGTTGTACCCTTCAGTATCAGCATGCCATGGTGCGAGTCCTCACGCAGTTTGTAGCTGAATCCTCTGAGTTTGGAGGCCACTTGACCTATATGCTAGGCTCTGAGTGGCAGTTTGACATCACTGACCTTGTGACCGATTTCATGAAGGTAGAAGAACCCAAGATTGCTAAGCTTCAAGATGGCCGAGTTCTGGTTGGTCGTGAGCATGGCATCACCACGGTCCAGGTACAGCCTAAGATGTATCTGCAGCTTCCGCAGAGAGTGTTCTGGATGTACACACACAAGAGCTAGTTAGCTTATAAAATTAATTGCTCTCAGAAAAAACAAGCTAAAAAAAAAGAAGTTTGAATGGGTTTTCATTTTTGCTATTTTTCACTTCCATAAAATGCCTTTAGGTGAAACTTCTGAAGGGATTTATTCATGTTAATGTGACTAGCAACACAGTGAGATTTTCTGAACAGTGAAACAGGTTACATGATGCATAGAACTAGCTTCTTTTAATTTAAGTGGGACCTTATGAACCTAATTGTTAGGAAATTTTACCAAAGATCAACATGCATCATTATATGCTTAAACATCTCTGAAAAACTAGTCCCTTTATGTTCACAAAATGAAACACAAAAAATGGACACAAAAATAATCTTCAGAAATCTTTTAGAGTGTTCATGTTTACCACCTGTCTCTCTATCTAACCTCATGCATATTTCTTAATCAAAATAAAGGAATACAAACATTGGGGCTCTTCTTATTAACTGCAAACATCCGTAATGTTCCAGTCACACTAAGTTTCCTTTGTAGTCAACACAAAGGAACAGGTACTTTTAGGGCTCAGCTTCTTTCAGCCTAAAACAAACATCACAAAGAGGTCAAGGGATTTCTGCCCTTAAAAAGTCTCTCTCACTCCAGTGACTATAAAAGAGCAGAAGGCAGCTAGCTCCGATGCAGGTAGCTACACTGTAGATTTCTCATGTTAGTTTAGACAAATCGCACCTCAAATATTTGGGGCTTGAGCAGCTGTTTCTGGCATCAGTAGGAAGATGATTGTCTCCTTCTCAGCATGCTGGAAACAAGGTCTTAGAGCAAACTGACAGGACTATTTTGGCATTGAAAAACGCAGACAGGCACCCAGTGGGATTTTCAAAGTCCTTTTGCAAATCTCACTTTCATTTCATTCAGGTTCTCTGTCCCTATAAAGGCAGCAGGCCAAGTTCCTATCAGCCAGGCTTTGTACACTTATTTATTCCCTTATTGAGTTTCAGCGTTAATCAGTGTCTTACACTATGTCTTGTGCTATACTGCATTCATAGGAGGTTTTATAGACCACACAAAAATGAGGGTTTTTTTGAAAAACAAATCAATTCAATTTAATCTATACTCCATTGTTGAGATGAAGCTGCAATTTTGAAGTGATTGGGTGTTTTATTAAATTATTTTTCTAAATAAAGTAATTTAGCAGCAAATGAGTGTAATGTCTTGGGGGAAACATCAATTATAGCTTATACATGGATGTGACAAACCCAAGATTAATCCGAAGTGTTATGCCGATTAGAGATTAATCTTGCTTTACAACACAGTTAGTTGCTGTTTCATGCAAGGCGTTTGCTTTCTCTTTCAAGGTTCTGTCACCTCTTTCCGATTCCATCTTGGCAGAGAAGACAGTGATAGTTCTAGATGACCGCGTAACCATTACAGATCTAGGAGTACAACTAGTTTCAGGCTTGTCCCTCTCCTTACAAATCAGCAAAGGAAATAAGAGAGCTATCATTTCTACCACCTCTGCATACGATATCCTTCGTACTCCGAAACAGGTATGACCCAAAATAGTATATAGAATTAATTTATTTGTTTACTGTGCTTTGTCAGAAGCTAGGGAAAAGCTGCTTGCTGTAAATTTTGGACAGCACTTATAATGTAAGACTTTGTGAAAAGCAGTAACTTCACATAGTAAAGGCTGTTCATCTTACTGACCGACTCCTACAGGTGCAAACACCCATACAGAATGACCACTAAACTCTTCAGAACTAGTTCGGAGACCTGCACAGCACAGGGAAAGTGATGGACATGTCTCTGCATGCATAATGCTGGAGAAAGCATGTACATGCCACTCAAGACACTTTTTCTATAGGAAAATACGGCTTAGCTTTGTAAGCCGAGGTAGAAACCCCATGCCTCAATAGTCTCACAAAGTCAGTTCAGCCAAAAGGACCTTTTGGCTGCATGTACAGAAGTTTTCATGATCTGCATTGCTGAAATCTGATGAGTGTGTGCTTACTTTGAACCATATAATCTGAGGAATTAAATAGCTTTCGATGAGATCACAGAATAAATTACATGTATCTTTTTTATTGTATCTATTATAGAATTGAGACTTTATATCATTAGGGAAAGTGTAACTATCATGTTAGCACTAGCAATTTGCAGTAAGAAGACAAATTGTTTTGGTCGAAACATCGTTAAAAAATGGTGGGTTTGTGAGTGTTTCTAGAGTTCCTAGAAACGACTACAATCACTTTTGTATATTTCACATAATCTTGTATATTTGAAAGCATGACAGAAAATTTGAAGTACTGCATTGAGATGTGTTTTTAACCTAGTTTGTTTCAACAAGCTGAATGGGATCACCATTCCGACACATGAATATCTCTGCACGTTGTATTAAATATTGCATTAGAACAGCAGTATCACAGAAATTCCCCATTATAGGTTCTTTATAAAATTAATTAACCTGGACTTTGAAAGTATGATTATTTTCATCATGGGGCCCTGGCATTCAAAACAGGCGTCTCACTTCAGACTGAAAAAAAAAATTGTCAATTTTTTTTGTCAGCACCTTTTATTAAATTTAGATGACTGTGTCTTTGATAGTTCCTGAAGATGAGATAAATGCCTAGCTGGTCTAGAGAACACAAATCTGCAAGAAGAAAATGAGAAGCAGAGCAGACATTTTGATTTTCATTTTTTAAAAGACAAAATAAACCAAAGTTAAACTGTGTATTTATTTTGCCAACGTCAAACAGACTTAACCAACCGACTGTCTGATATGTGCTCTCTTACCTTTCACACATTCCTCTTTTCATCCTCTCTCCTCCCAGGAAGCCATAGTCAGTGCTTGGATTTTGTTCAGTGATGGGTCAGTGACGCCATTAGATATCTACGACTCCAAGGACTTCTCGATCACCATCACTTCACTGGATGAGATGGTAGTGTCTGCACACCAAAACCTTCAGTCCAAATGGCCTAGGGTAGTGGCGGAAGGGGATGGGCAAGGACCTTTGATTAAAATTGAAATGGTCATCAGCGAGCCATGTCAGAAGACTAAGCGGAAGAGCATCCTGGCTGTTGGGAAAGGAAGTGTCAAAGTGAAGTTTGGTCAAAAAGATTCTGACCAAAAAGGAAGCACTAATGACATTGATGATGTGGATAGAGATTTTAAAAGCCATGCAAGCAATTCTATAGAGAAATCTGCAGAACAAGAGAGGACAGCACAAGAATGGTCCAAAAACCATGAGGACATGTCCAGTCATGAGGACAATGCAAACAAAAGCACAACTTTCATATCTCCCATTGATCAGGAGTCCCTGGAGGATGGCCAGCTCCAAAATAACCCAACTGCCTTCACAGGTTTCCCTGCGCAAGGAGAAATACCAGGAGAAAACAATCCCAGTGATCTCACATTGACTTCAAGAGGATTAACAGATTTGGAGATTGGCATGTATGCCCTGCTGTGTGTTTTCTGCTTAGCAATCTTGGTCTTTTTGATTAACTGTGTGGCATTTGCTTGGAAGTACAGGCATAAAAGGTTTGCTGTGAGTGAGCAGGGCAACATCCCCCATTCCCATGATTGGGTCTGGCTTGGAAATGAGGTTGAACTGCTGGAAAACCCAGTTGACATTTCGCTCCCCTCAGAGGAGTGCACTACCATGATCGACAGAGGAATGCAGTTTGAAGAAAGCAACTTTCTCCTTAATGGGAGTTCTCAGAAGACTCTTCATAATCATATCCTCAGATCTTCTGAGTACCTTTGTGAAAAAGAAGTTAAAAGTGAACCTATAAATCCTTCTGGGCCAAAGCAGAAGCGAGTAAAGTTCACTTCATATACAACAATACTGCCGGAGGATGGAGGCCCCTACACCAATTCAATTCTATTTGACAGTGATGATAATATTAAATGGGTATG
Organism: Fulmarus glacialis; assembly: GCF_000690835.1. Taxonomy (NCBI): domain Eukaryota; kingdom Metazoa; phylum Chordata; class Aves; order Procellariiformes; family Procellariidae; genus Fulmarus; species Fulmarus glacialis. The sequence continues at coordinate 158,506 of NW_009209793.1, forward strand.
CCAAGATATGAATCTTGGTGATTCCAAGGAACTTAGGGACTATATGGAAAGACTGCAAGACAATATGTAAAACTACTTTCTTATGTTTGTAATCACCTTTATGCCTTCTGTTTACGGATGGTGGAGCAGTCAGTCCAGTCAGCAATAGGAACAAGACAGTCCAACCTTGGCGTTACTGAGATGATAACCTGATATCACTGAGCAGGTACAAGAGGCTGGCTGAGTTAAACCTGTTTCACCACAAACCAGGATGTGCCCCTAAAACAGCTACCTGCAGGTGTTGGAGGTGTCACACACGATGGCTGTTTTTGTATACTGCCTGGTACTAGCAAAATGCTAATACAACTACGCTCAGACTCAGAGGAGACTTCATTTGTTTGTCATCTCTCATGATAAATGGTAAATCAGAAAAGAAAGGGATATTTGTTTGCATTGATTTTTCTAGTCGTCGTCCTTTGTAAAGCACAGTGGACATTTCTTGCTTACAGCCTGAAACAAGGCTTACATTAAAAGGGATCTGAATGAATCTAATTTTATTGCCTATGTGCAATGCAGCCAAGTAGTCTTATTATTTTTTACAGATATAAAAATCCCCATGTGGTTAATTTCTTTTTGTGTTGTTTATGAATTTTATTTGACTTAGGGAACATTAAATATTTTCTTTGAAGGGTTTTTTTTTCCAGTTGTACCAAAGTGTAGTACAGTAATATTTATAATGATTTAAGGTTTCTATTCATCTGCATCAGCCCCTAGAGATACCTCCGTCATCACTGATTATCTTTCTCCTTTCCATATGGGTATATGGGTCGTTAGTATTTTAAACATAGAAAGGTATTAGAACTCTTACTGGGAAAGGGTTGTATCTTCTTACAGGGAACTGTAAATACAATAATAAACCCTGGAAAATAAAAACCAAGAAGTAGCCCTGGGTTTACTTTTGTCATTGCTAACATGAAAAAGTAACCTGCAACAAAACAGCACATACTTCAAAGGAAAATGCTTTGCTGAAACAGCAGCTTGGTTGACAATATACATTATTATCAGAATGAGAAAGTCAAATGTGGTATTGAAATGCGTAGAATAGGAAGGAAATTTCCTAGCAAATAAGCAAAGGCTTGGAGTCACTGTTACTATGTACTAATTAATACATTGATAGTAGAATTTAGCAGGACAAAGAAGTCCATGCTCAATGGCTAATGCCCCAGACCTTGTCTAAAACATCTCTGACCATAAGGCCATTAAAGAGAAAAAACTTTACGCCATGTTCTATTAAAAAAGGAAGAAGGAAAGAAAAGACACACTAGGCACTTTATAAAGTGACTATTCCCAATTTTAGCATGGAAAACATGCTGGAGATTCAAAGCTGCCATTTCATATGCATTACATTTATTTTTTTACTGAAGGATGACTGAAATCAGTTGAAAATTATAGTTAGAAGAAAACCTGAATCTACATAATACTTAAGAAAAACAATAAAGCACATGTTCTGGTGATGGATCCTGTGCAGTAAACACAAGATCCAAATTACAACTGCCTTACATACCGTAATTCCCATCTTTTAGGTAGATCAAGATAGGATTTGAATTTTATAATTCAGTTCTGATATTAGAACAGACCAGACAACCTTAACTATGGGAATTTCTGCATTTGGGTCCTAATTCACAACTAGGAACATGTTTAATATAACTGCTGCAAAATATGAGAATTTTAATGGTGAGAATAGAAAGTGAGGACACAAGGCTTATATAAGTGATTAGAGACTTATGTTTGCTGGCACTGAACTGCATAGTGAGGGGATGGCATCTGTTGTAATCTAATTTTAAGTAGATAAAATAATAGACCACAGAGTTGCTTCTGTTTCATAAGGGATGCAGCATTTGTGCGTCAAATGAAATCTTGGGTTGTTTAACAAATGTTCTCTCCTTTTTAAATGATCCAGACCTTGTAAGGAAATATTAATTCCTACTATGATCCTTATTACTAACAACATAAAAAAAATCCCTTTTTAGAATATAACATCTCTTCTCAACATGTTATTTTGTATTTGGCCCAACCATAAACCAAGCGTATTGTTTGCACAAGAGTAAATGAGTATAAGTCAACCACAAATAAATTTAGTCTTGAAATCAGAGGAAACAACTTGCTGATGGTAGTTGCAGAGGGGAACAGCACAGCTGTTTTCATGAATGCCTATCACCAAGTTTACCAGTGAAACTACGATCTCACAGCAGTGTCCTGGACGCCATGACCCATTTCTTCACCATGGCCCCAGTTCTGCTAAGTACACCAGCAGATGCTGAACTCCCTCCCTAGTCAGCACCACATAAGCGCACCGAGTGCCAAGGGACTTACAGGTGTAAGAGACTTAGCGGCTCTTCTCACTCATCAATAGGTAACGGAGGTCAACAGCTTGACTGACTTGTTCAGCAAATTTCCCTTCAAGGGCTATGGCTTGAAAGACTGAGGATCACTACCTTAGGGTGCCTCTCTACGGTCATAGCGTTGTGTCCCTGAACGTGTACCCGAGGCCTAATCCCAGGTTGTCCATAGTACCTACAAGCGGCTATACCTTCAGGCTGCACGCTAGTGTGTGGAGGAAGGACAGTCCTACATGCAGTGTGGACATCGCTAGAAGCCACCAAAGGAGACCTCAGGCTTTTTCAGCATTTACTTGCCATGTGGCTTGCAAACCCCTGTGCTTTCAGATGTTGCTGCTGAAGACAGTTATAAATGCACGGTTCCAGGACTGTTAGTGTTGGACCAGAAATACTTCCGTTCTGGTGTTTGACTGAGCATGTATCGAAAATACACTCTGGAGTAGAAACTGAGATGTAACTAGGGTCTGTGTTCTATTTACCATGGGGTGGTGAAGCCCTAGCTCGGTACAGCATCTGTCAGCGTGGTCTTGAAGTTCTCCAATGAAGTTCTTAGGTGGCTCGGTGGCTGAATGTGGGGCTTCTTTAGAGTCATGACTTTTGCAGTCACAGGCATCATACACATACCTATCCCGAAGTGAAATTACAAATACAGCCCATTAGAAAGGAAGACAGCCACTACTGGTGATCAGTCAGCTAAACAAGGGAATTGGATACAGCCGTCCAGAAAAAGACCCCTCCCCAAATCTGGCAATGGGGGGGAGGGGGGGAAATCTACAACTGCATATTCACATAACCTTTTTTTTTTGTTTTACATCACTTGTTGTTACATGAAAGGTCTTACATGGAAAAATGGCAATACGAAAAACAAAAGAAGTGGGAAGAGAGAATTCTATTTTCAGTAAAACTGGGATAACACCAATAAAGTGGAGTTGTTCTGGATTTATGCTGGCTTAAACACTTATGCTACTTCTCATAAAATTGAAAGGAAAAGAATTTATATGAATGTATGTGATGCAAAATACAGCTCTGAGATGATTGGTCCTTTTTAAATGAAATATCTCAAATCTTAGTTTCAAAATGATGACATACTTTAAATGTAAGTAATTTAATTTAAAATTATTTTTAAACCCCACAATTTTCTGATTCACCTAAATTTTTTTCAATGATTCTTTTAAAACAAAGTCTTTTATTCATGGAATATATAATATTCTGCTTTGCTGTTAAATGAACAGCATTTATACGTTGATAAAAGAATCTCTGCTTTTGAGATTACAAAGCAAAGGTAGCCAAATGATCAAAAGGCGCAATGTGTATGTATGTATGCAGGAAACTAGAATTGTCTAAAAAAGAAAACAGAAACTATACTGATAGATTAATTAGAATTGTGCTTCAGTAAGTGCCCAGGAGAGCAACACCTGTAATTTAATACTGAACAAACAGTACATCTTACTTATGGCATGTATAGTGAAGACACTGTGAGCGAGTTTCTTTGCCTGCTATCAAGGAAAGACAGCATGTAGTATCCATACATATACCAGGAGACACCCAGGAAAAATTCTGTAAGCAAAGAGTGGATTCATGGAACATGGGGAGTTTGCGAACTTTAAAAATCAAGCTGATGCCAGACCCTCAACTCTTGTAAATCAGAGCTAAGTGATTTGTGGCAGCTGAACCCTGGCATACAGAGAATGGAGAGGCAAGAGCTAGTAGTTTTCATCTGTGCAGAACTTTTTATTTCGTTTCATCATCACACACACAGCTTGTCTACGCCTTCTTTCTCATTTAAGTAAGAACTTAGGAATCCAGTGCCCTGCTCTCCTCTTGATGTAGAGCCACATAGATCAACGTTTTGAGCTGCTGTTTCTTAATTCATATTGGGGAATGTACAAGAAAATCTTACAGCCATACGACACAATACAAACAGTCCATTATATAATGGAAACCCCCCCTGTATTTCAAGGTAGAGTACCGTATGAATGAAATACCAATTTTTCATAGCGGATATGCTCTTTTTCTGAAATATAAATCACGTGCACTACATTGAAATACACTATAGTGTACTGTGAAATGCATACGTTAATTGCTGAATCTATTACACTGAATATGTATATACATCACACCCAAGATATTTATACAATATAATAAGTCTTAGATGTATAACAATGAATTCTGTACAAAATAAACTGTAAGTTAAGACAATGAAAGAGAACTTTTATATCTGTGTAATTTGTATGCTGATTAAGTTATTCAAGCCTCAGTTTTCATCTTTAAATGTGCCCTTAAAAAAAATACTTATTTTCTATAGGCAGATGTCTGAAATAAAGACTGCACTCTTCAGAAAAGAAGCAGCTGAAAGACTGTGAAAGAAACAGATTCTGCTGGAGAAATAAACTTAATGTTCATGTGATTTTTTTTTAAAAACCAACTAAGCCATTTTGCATTTTTACTGGTCAAGGTGATCTGCTGGTTGGGCTGAGGGTGATGTACCCCTGCAGCGTGAACAGTAAATCAGCAGAATCACCATCATAGGGATTGCCCATGTGCCTCCTTGCTCAAAGCAACACAGATTATTGGATTATATAGCCCAAGGGTTAATGGTGCTCCAGCCCTCTCTTACTGCAGTGAGTCCTTTCCCACCACCAAATGTCTAGAAGAGATGAACATATTAAACGACCATTGCTTGCAAAGTACAGTAGATAGGTATGTTTGGATTTAAAGGAAAAGGAAACAAACTTAACATGTCCCTTTAGTTCTCCAGTGTGAATCATCATAGGTCGGATTTTTAATTCAGTGTTCTGATTCCTGTTCCCATTAGAATCAAAGTCTCAAATTAATATATTAAGTCTCAAAATTATTAAGTGACCACTGACCTCATCGCAAGAGCTAGGAAAGTAGCTTGCTAATGCCAAAACAGGAAATTGAGCCTCAGTTTTTAGGTTTTGCTCAAGGTCTTGGAGATGGTGGCAGACCCAGAAACACAGACTCTCCTGAAACCTCCTGGTGTAACCAGGCCTCCCACAGACAATACAGTACTGGACGTCAGCGTTCAGGAGGTGCCTCCACCATCCTTTTGCTGTTTTCAGCCGGACCATGTTTGAGATCTGACTGTGCAAACTCACTGCAAAGGTATGGGCTGCCTTTGTACTAATGGGAGCCATTTAACATCACCTGAATGATTTAACGATCACTATTGTCATTTCTAATGTATTGAAACATGTTTTTATATAAAGTCAATTGGATGAATGGCTTGAAAACTGCGATTTAGGAAGTGCCTCAGAGAACCTAAACTTTAATGTGCTTTAATGGCACAAATTCCAGTCGGTCACCACTTAGTATTCTCAACAGTAAAATAAGAAACATTTTTCGTAAAGGACACTTTTTTGTACTGGTGGTTATATTTGGTCCCTATTTGACTGTTATTATGACACCCTTCCCCTTAGCAGCATCTTTACGGTTATATTTTACACACACAGGCAAACACACACACACACACTCTCTCTCTCTCTCTCAAAATGGTTCAAAACAACTACCACAGGTGTAAATTTTAACTACCAATGTGTGTGTGCTATGTCACCGAAAATAAAAACAACCTTCATTCATTTTGGAAAAAAATAGCCCAACAAATGCAACTTTTTTTTTCTTCCAAAAAAGTGAACCCTCAGGATTTGGCAGGCGAAAGGCCCACATAGTGATATTTGTCACAAATTAAATAGCCCAAATCCTGAAGGCTCGCTCGGTTGAAACTCCCGCTGGTCTTGTTAGGAGCTGGACTGAAGCAGGACCAGAGACAGACAATTACCAGCCAGGTCTGGAGCCTGAAAGGTTGGATACATCCTCCTATGACACAAAACTGGATCCTGCTGTTTCCAATCAGTAGCACCTCTAGCTGGTAGCAAACAGAGCAAGTGATGGTGTTTACTGGTGACACATTGCATTATGTACTATTCATGAAGCTTAAGAGATTTTCTTCGGTGAAAATGGAGCCAGTGTGCAAAATTAGCTATTAATTCTGCACCCTCCCAGTACAGTCATTATAGCATAACTTCCCCCCCTCCCCCCCATCCCAGTGATCCATGTGGCCGGTGTCTGCAAAAGCTTGGTTACTGAGGGAATAAAATTGAGCAGTCTTATTGAAAGAGGCAGCTTATTTAAGAAATAAAAGCAAAGTGGATGATGTTTTGAGACCTGTTCTGAGACTCTTAAAGTGTACCATAGTGTTACTTGCTTCCAAAAACATACGTATCAGCGTAAGGATTTATAAATCAATGCAGATGAAGACTTGTATCATTCCTTCTATAATCTTGGTTTAGTCTATTTAAAAATCAATGGGATCTCATGATACAAAAACCAAGTAAGGAGCTCAAGATTTAGTAGAAATGAACAATGGATATTTTTAATCCTCCAATTTAAAACTGTGGTAGGCAGAGCAGAATATGCTCTCCTATGCCATAGTATTATCTGTAGGAATATTTTTTTTTAATCAGTAGGATTTGAAAACGAAAAATCATCAGCCATATGAACAAAATTCTGATCTCACGGAAACCTATAACTATTACAAAGCATTCATTTTCAACTAGGTCTATCTATATTTATAATTTATGCATTCATTACAAAGAACGATGGCATTTTACAATATATTTACACTGAAATCTTATCCACGAGTTATTTCCTGTGCTCAAATAGCACACTAGCAGGAGTTACACTATGCTATGAGTAGGATATAATCTTGGTCCCACTGGAATCACGATGACTTTAAATACGATCAGGATTTCCTGCTATTCTGGGTACCGCTGCTAGCCAAAACAAAGCCCACAGCAGTTGTACTGGCCAACGTCTGACCCTAGCTAGTTGCAAAGGGAACACGCATACACACCAATACTTAACAATATTAAAAAGTTCTCCTGCTTATTGTTCCAGACTTCTTTTTTCCCCCCGAGTACATGTGTCAGTGGAATTTATAGTGTCTGTATTTTCAAATGTATGTGCTTTCTTCATAAAGTGAAACTAGTACTTTGTAGAATGGATTTTTGTATGAGTTTAGGTTTGCTTTTTAAATGGAAAAAAGTCCATTAAAATGCATACCAACTCTTCTTGACAAGGGATCCATACATTATGCACCCAATACTGATCAAGGTATCAGATGAAATACAGTCTGGGCACAAGTCTAGTGTGGATTAATGTCAGACCTCACATAAGAACTGAAATTTGTTCTATAGTTGAAGTTCATGGTCTATAATCTTCGCAGTGATTCTCATCACAGAAAACGTCATCTATCATGAAAGGTGCTTAAAAAAGGGAAGCATGAATTAATTGCATCTTCTTTAAAAAGAATAAACAAACAGAAACCCAGAAATCCCAAAATGAAAGCTTAACCTCTCTGAAAAAGCACAAGGTGGCATTATTGTTCATTATGAATTAGCAACTTATTAAATATTCAAAAAATTGTAACATATATAAACAGATGCCACTTACTATACTGCAGGCTATAAACCAACCTTTCAGTTGAGGTAAAGTATTCCTCCTTCCATGGAATTTTAATTTTGATGAGGTATTTCATTTTATTTCCAATAGATAGATTAAGAGTGTGTTTTATTTTCACAATTTAATTCAATTTTGGTAATCAGTGAATAGTCAAAGCCAAAACCCAGATAGGCAGGCAAACTAAGTAAAGCCACCTGGCTAGTGAAGGAAATAAAACTACAGAAGGGAACTCTTTGTCTAATCATAGTTAAGCCTTTATTAATGTTTCCCCTTGGTTTGTATAAACTGGGTATAGATATCTCTTTTAATCCCAGGTACAGTAAATAAGACATATTTACACCACTTATACTATGCTACATATGCATGTAGCATACAGGCATACATATGGCATCATTATTAATATCTAGCTGATAGCACTAAATTGGCCAATTTAAATGAAAATGTGGGATTTTCCTTTTTAAATCTAAATCACTTGTTCACTTTCAAAAACCAATTTACAAAGACAGGTTACAAGAATCTCTTTTTCTGGAGCAGTTTAGCAAAGACTGAAGAGATCACTATGTAGCAGGATACAAAAAGCAAAATTAAGAGCTTTATCCGAAGCCAGAGGATGTTAATTCCACTGACATCAGTTATTGACATCCGTTACTGAATAAAATGGATCAGCGAGGATCCCCACCCGCTCTACTGTAAGCACAAAAGGACGTTTTCAGCAGTTCTTCAGTTAAGAGTAAAGACACATTGGTACTGCTACCGTCCTCCCCTTACAGAAGTCTTCCTACAGAACAAGAGAAGCGTCCGATACTGATGTTACTTCAGTTCCTGAAGGTCCCTGTGCATGACACAAAAATGGCAACGGCTGCTACGGAATCCAGCTCTGTTACACAGTGAGTTAGTGAAGGGACATTTTGAAAACACTGCTCACACAAGGCTCGGACAAAGTCAGGCTTCAGTGAAAAAAATCTAACCTGAGAATTGCTACGCTGGCTCACAGTAACGGCCATCTATGCTGACATCCTATTAAAGTCCATAACCACAATCAGATGATTCAGCAAATGTCAAGAAAACCTACAGCACGGATTTGTGCAAGAACATCTCTGTCAGACCAATGTGCAAAACAAGTTTTCAGCCAATGCCAGGTAAATACAGGCTGTGGTTCAATACAGAAAATGCAGTTCCTTTTCTAAAACTGCTCCATAATGTAAAACCATGGAGGTTTATACACTTCCTTAGGTACATGGTTACATGATTACTGGAAATAAGTGCATAAAATGAGCTCCTTTGTCTGGCATATTCATAAATACTGAGTATGGTGCCTGTGTTGACTCTCGGTTAGGTCTGGCCCAGTGCAGAAGAGGGTTGCTCAAGTCCTTTTCTGGCTTTGAGCCATCTCTAATGCATCATTCTAACTTAGCAAATGGTTTTAAAAAGCACCAAAGCATGCATCACCAAAATATAGACTAGCAAAAGATTTCAGGTTTTTAGGGTTTGTGCCAGAAGCAGCTGAGCACATAACTAAAGCGATTTTATTTGCTGCCCCAAAGAAGCTGCATTCCTGTAAATAAGGTTTCTAAAAGCCAAAGTTTCTAAGGGCATTCTCTAACTTGGAAAAAGTTCATCTTCTGTTTCTGCATTTCTTTCTGTTGACACCACCAGCAGAAAGTATATCGAAAAAGAAAAAGTTGGCAGGGTACCTGATCACGGTAGGGATGTAATGAGCCATTTCGGGATTCCTGATTACATTTCAAATAGGAAAATGCTGATGCCTACGGCGCTGAGAACCATGCGACTGCTCCACCTCCCGGGCCCTGTCCGAAGCGGCACGGAGATGGGCTTCCGTGGGCCTGCACACAGGTGTGGGTGTGCGGTACATCAGAGACCCAACAGCAGGAGAAAAAACTTTATAGTAAACACAGAAGCCTCATGCGCTGGTGAGGATTTGGCACATCAGTAACGAAGTATAAATCAGTCAGCCCTTCTCTTAACAAGTTTATTACACACCCAGGAGTCACTGCGGCATTACTGAGACAACTGCTTCCACTTTAAAACTAAGCTTCTTTTAAATAAGGACATTTGACATAGTATTTCTGAAGGCAAACAAGGATCAAAGCAAGGATTTTGCTGTATGTCCAGCTGTTATTTGACTGTGCTACCTTTTTTTACCGTGGCTTACTTTGTTAGGCTCTTGGTCATTGTAACTCATGAGAATGTATCATATTTTAAAAGGAAATGCTAGTGATCTGAGTCAGCACTGAATGTACCAGCAATCCAAAGAATGGAAGTATGTTTTTGTCAATACAATACAGTTTGTAAGTCAACTAGTTCCTTTTTCTTGCCAGAAGCTGATTGAATGACCCTACCTACAGACATACAAGTGCATGGAGCTGCCTTTTGCCTTCATTTTCTGCCATTTTTAAATATGAAAATTTTGAAATTACTTCATGCAAGCCCTTGAAGCCATTCAATCTGGCCATTAATTTGGACTCATTCTTAAAATTAATCACCTGATGCTTATGTTCACAGGCTGGTTTTTTAGCAAGGATAGAGGACTCTTCTATGACAGAAGAAGTCCCACACTCCCTAGGACCTGAGCTAGCCTCTAACAGACAGCACTCATTAAAAATTCAAACCAGAGGATGGGTCATGTTGAGAAGGCGGCTACTCTGATGCACATTTAAATGCATTATATCTGCAGGTTACATAAATATTAGGTGTTTATGCAGTTAAAGGACTGGCAATTTTCATGGATTAAAAAAAAAAATTCTACCATCTTTCTTGGAAATCACTTTCATGAAAGGTAACAACACATAGAGCTAGACAAGCATCTTTTTTTCAGGAAAGAAGAAACAGCGGCTAGAAACACAGAGATAGCCACATCAGTAAAGAAGTTGGGAATAGTTGGCATTTTCTCAGTAACAGCATCACGTACTCAGTAAATGATACATCATGCAATTATCTGCACGCTGTAAAAAGAGAAAACAGAAGAATAGATTCACAGCTTTTTTCTTTTTTTCATGAATGGGACAAATGTGTTAGAAGTGTGCCAGATCTCCTAATTACTTAAAACTATATGCTTTTTACTGAATCTATTTCTGCCTGGTTTAATCTTTTTTAACACTGCTTTTATATACTAAACCTGGCTTGTCTTTACTGTGAGACTTGTTTGGCTTTGTAGTCAGGGGGGAAAAAAAAAAATCTCACCAACAAAAAAATGTTGCAGTTGTCTTCCTACACTGCAGCAGACCAGAGAAAGGCGGCAGTAATGGACCTTCTGCTGTTCAATGGGAAGAAGAGTGCACAAGCAGGGAGAAATACAGCAGATACCACAGCCTTGCCTTCCTGAACAACTGTCTCCAGTCCAGGTTGAGAATGAGGCCCCAGTAAAAAGCTACTAAGATTCTCAAATATTCTTTGGCATCTACATCCATTTTGACGTCTCCTACAGATTCCAAATACCTTTAACAAATCTTTTAAGCGGGAAGAAGGCTAAATCTTCCTGAAAACTAACAGGGCTGGTGTTCCCAGGTGCCACTGGGTAACATTCTCCAAAGCATCATAAATTATTTATGACCTTGAGCTACCAGTCAGGCAGCATGACTTAGTCACATTTGCAGGTTTTTTGCTCAAGCATTACAGCAAGAAAAGCTTATCAGAGCCACAAAGACAGATACCTGTCACTCATTTTGCCACCTATACTGAGAAGCATTTGGTTCAACCATTTTGCTATTGAGCACTATTAGCTTTGTTCTCTTTCCTGCAAAAGAGAACACTTATCCATACACCTAAATTAAGAAACACATGCTCTGTCATTTCTGTTGTAGTCATAACTTAGTGATCCATTAAATATGAACCAGTTCACTGAACAGAGAAATTAAAATGATAAACAAACCCCCAAATTAGTGAAAAAATAATAAAAACAATGCTTTGGGCAACAGCTTTTTATTTTTAACTCCCATTTCAATGAATGCATCCAATTAGTTTCAAAACCATGCATCATCTGCTTCCTCCTTCTCTTTTCTTTCTCCTTTGGAATGGAGACATCTTTCCAAAGCCTGGAAAAGCTACTTAGCACTGGTGAAACCACACCTGCAGTACTGTTTTCAGTTCTGGACGCCTCACTACACAAAAGATATGGACATACCGGAGCAGGTCTAGTGAATGGCCACAAAGATGATTAAGGGATTGCAGCATCTGACACGTGCAGCGAGGCTGGGAGAGCTGGCACTGTTTAGCCTGGGGAAGTCTCAGTCTCTCAGAGGCAATCTTAACAATATTTGTAAGTATCTGATGGGAGGGCGTAAAGAAGATGGAGCCAGATTACTCTCCATGTTGTTCAGTGAAAGGACAAAAGGCAAAGGGCACTAACTGAAATACAGAAAAAAAAAAAGAGTTTGTAAACACAGGATACTTGGGGATATGGCAGAAGGGGCAGAACTGTGCTTTGCTGTGTCCTTAATGCACCAAATACACTGCAGGGAATGAAGAACTAGGAGTGACCCAAACTACAGAAGGGAAAACATCATTACATTAGCCTTGACCAACATCAGCTGCTATATGTCTTGGTAGCTATTAATGATTAACTGTGCAACAAGTGCTTAGTGACAGAGGGTGTTTTGTACACTGCATTCTGGGCAAGGAACATAACACAATTTAAGATTTGTTTCCTGAATTACCATCTAGTAGTAGTAGGCAATGTATAGACATGTATGGAGACAGGAAACCACACAGGAGCTAGGGACTAAATGCAATGCTGAGCAGAGCTTAGTACATCCCACACTGTGTCAGACTTGTCTGCATGCAGAGGGGTTTTTTTTTAGGTTAGCTGCACAGTGATTCTGGCTACGTCAAGGCTATGTAAGCATGCAGGTGAAAATCCTGTGCACACAGGTAAGTCTAAATACCTTTAAAGATGTGCATTATGGTCCCTGTTCTAGTGTGTTTGAAAACGGCTTAAGTCACAGAGGCAATGTACAAGCATACAGTAGGGTGGAAAGAGGGAGACAGTAAAGGTAGCATGACTCAGTGCTAGCCAAATAGCCCCACAATTTTTTAAGGGTGCAATGCTAGTTCGGCATGTACTGAGACATCTGTGTCTGAGGAGAGCTCTAACAAAGGATGGTATTTTGGAAGCCAGAAGAGCTTGGAATCAGGATGCCCTGAATATGACAGCTCTAAATAAAGCTAGCAGACTTGTTTCTGCTCCCACAACTGCTCTCGGTGAAGGTACAACAGATAGCATCCCATACCATCCATCCCTTGGGGAATGCTACATGCAGAGCTCTCAAGTTGATATGGCCTACTTTTGACAGTGGCTTCCATGAAATGCTTTCTCTCCTCCCTCTGTAGACAAGCACTACTGCCCAAAGGAGCAGAGCCCTGGCTGGCCACAAACCATCTGTCTTCTCTTGGCTACAGATTTCCCAGCAGCAGCAGAGCAGGACCCAGATCAGACCACACTGCTTGGTTGGTTCCTCATGGCATGTTCTAACAGACTGGCTGACTTAAGATGTTTTGAAAGGGGCTATTTTTAGTGACACATATTACACATTTTGCACATTTGCCTCCTACAGAGGCTGCCCACATTTGGTGCTTCATCAACCCTGTTCTAATGTTGGAAAGCACCTTAGCTGTCCCTCTCTCCTTTGGTGTAATTTGAGGATAAATTAGAGGCGGCAATGTACAGTAGGTTTTTGGCATCCCTTTGTCAAATACATATCGTCTGAGTCTGGAGCTGCAATGTGCCATTGACAGAGTATCTTCTGTGTGGTTCCTGCTTTTGTGCATGCCGTACTCAGCTGTTAGCATGTCCCTTGCACACTAGAAAAGGTAAGCAGCATTTTTTGCCATCTCTAGATCTTTTTACACTGGTCTTGTTGAGATAAGAAGGTCTTTTTCTAGCCCCCTTCACTTTTCTTCAGTTACTGTAAGAGGAATAGCAACTTACTAATTTATTTGCAGAAACCATTGAAGATTACATCTACTGTGATCAAATCCCCTTAAGTAAAATATAAACCGCTACTTCTCTGAATGTAAAGCCTAAATCAATAATGGACATGAAATCATCAAGTTTAATCTCAAACACAGTGAACCCAAGTAATCGCTCTTCTTGATATAAAACTAATTCTGTTTGACAATAAAATACTACTAGTCTGTGCCATAAACCAATGGAACAAATAACTTTCTTAACCCTGACAGTTGCTGTCCAAAATCATTACATCTCCTCTCCTTAGCGATCAAGCATGTCACTATAGTACTATTTCAGCTCAATTCCCTTTCTATAAAACACATCAAATGCACCAGAACTTTGAAAGAATTTCTTTTTAAGCAAAGTGTTATGGTATTTTCTCTTCTTCCAAAATTGCACAGGCTGTACAAGGAACGTACAAACAACACTTAAGACATTCCTTGGCATTAGCTAGATTCTCTCTTAAGTGTCAGTGATGAAGGAATCTGAGCCCCAAATGCAGGTATCACAAAATCCATACTCAATAGCACTGAGGCTGAGGTTTCTTACAAATGTGCATCAATGTAATTTTTCCAGGAGCTGCACGTTTCCCTCCTGTGCTGGCAAACAAAGACTTTCAGAATTCAGAAGCCTTTGCCAAGGGGTCCACCCACACAGGTTGCTTTGTAGGTTCCTGCCTAAAATGCTGCAGCATTTGTTAGTACATAGGAGACTGAAATGCATGCCAACACCCAGCCCAACACATATGGATGTCTGCAGACACATGCTAAGAGTACCTGGCCACATTCTTGTCATGTTTCTCAAAACTAGAGCTCCTTGTGTAATCTTGACACCAAGCCCATAAATTCCTGATGTTACTGATAAGTAATAGACCAGACATCCAAGACACGAAAGCGGCCTCAGCTGCCCATACACTCCAAGACCTGCAATTACAGAAAACTGAGCCTTCATCTTTAAGGTGATAGCCAACTAAAAACCAAAACACTATTACTCCAGAAAACAGGAGTGTTCTCTAAGTAACAACTTGTCCTTGCAATAAAATGGAAGGCCCACCAGCAGCATGGGAACAAGGAACGACTGAGTAGATGCACCCAGCCAAGGCTATAAACAGACAGTGCTTCTCTCGGGCTGCCTTGGCAGGGGGCGAGTATGTGATAATGTACACCCAGGTGTTTGCTATGGGAAGGCTAACTGGTTGCCAGAACACACGGCAGATGCAGCAATAGAAAAGTTCAGGGGACGTAATCTGTTCTGTCCCTTGAATTTCCTTGCTCAGGAGTCATGTTGTTATTAATGAACGTAGCATCACTAAAGCATTGCTGCATTGAGGAAGATTTTCAAAAACATGAATTTTTGATTTAAGATGCAAATATGCAGCAGTGTCTCAATTATTTAAAATAACAAGAGGGACCTAACTCCTTTTAACTGTTAGCATTTAACCACTGGGTTGTCTATATACAGTCAGAAATCATATCAGAAAGAAAATCTGAAACAAGATCTGCAGGTCTTCTCACCAGTGCTTCTTGGTTCCTAGTTACAACTGGAAGAAATGATGTGAAAATCATCTTATGAACTCTCAAGTTTTGATAACATCTTCCATGCTTGTAATACTACTTTAAAGCATGAAGCCACAACACGCTTTTTAGAGTAGGAGCAACGTCTAATTCCTTTTTTCCCCTACTGGCAGAATATTTACATTGATATCAGCACTAGATAGATTCTTCATTCTCCCAAGCTTTCAAAGCTCCAGATTTTCAAGAGCTCTGCTTACATTCAGACATCACAGAGCTAATTCAAGGATCTGGACTTGCCTGCGATTTACCTGTCTGGCATAGAGTCTCTGCTCTTGAAAACCTCACTCGGTGGGTTATTTTTTTTGTCAAAGCTCTTCCAGCTAATAACTCCACATAATAACAGCCAGGCCAAAGAGCAGAGTCCAATGCAAGTCAGATCCATTCCCATACAAGTCAGTGAAAGCCTGATTATCTCACTGCTGAAGTTCTGGGGTGGAAGTTAGTGAACAAGAGCCAATGGCTGTTATCATCTTGTTAATGTCAAAGCTTGATTTTTTTCCCCCTCCTTTCAATATTTCTGAAAATTTATACCTTGTCACTGTCCTTGATAACAGTTTGGTATCTCTGAAGCTGAGAAGTTTTAATATTCTGTGGGGTTTTTTTCCCCAGCACTTCTTTATTTTTATGAAAAAATTTATTTGATATGGTCATTTTATTGTGAGAGGAGGAGCAGGAACATTTGCTATTGTGTGAGCAAAAGACATGTTCCAAATAAGTGTTGCAATTTCATAATTATAACTTTTTTTGGGTAACTGTAACAGGAATGAATAGCTTTGAAACAGAAGGGGCTTTACATTCTGTGCAGGTAGCATTTTTTGATTTCATTTTTCTCTTGGGCCTTGATACTTAGGTTTAGGAAGATTTAAAAATGGAACAACCAGTAGTCTAATCCCGTGTCAGAAAAAAGAATGTCTGTTTCTTTACACTTGCAAATGTATTCAGAGTGATAGTTTGGATGTATAATTATAAAGATTCTGAAAGATAATGAATTTAGTATTTTAAATAACATGCCAGATTTTAAATTACAATTATGGCTTTTTGTGGTTCAAGTATCAACATGCTGTTTTTCTTCTGTTGGATAAATACTCATCAGCACCATGATGGCATTCTGGCAGTAATTATTTAGAGCTTAGTCAGAAATAGATTTCCATTATTACCTATCACAAATGATGCAGAAACCTGCCTGGCACTGAGGTACAAAGCTTGAATCCTCTGCCTGAAAAATCACCCTTTTTTTTTCCCCCCCTTCACTGGACTACTTCTCACAAGGCTGGATACATTTGCAGTTTGGATAGGTGGAACAATGCAGTCCTGGCACTAGTACTTCCCTGCGTCCAGGAGGGCATTTGTCCTACCAGGCAGTGGTTCAGGGAAGGGAAGGATGGGGATGGGAAGTGGGGATTGCTTTTCCCATAGGCTCACTGAGCTCCATGCTGAACTGGAAGCATGTTTTCCAGCTTTCCACCATGTTCCTATTTTATAACGGGACAGAATCAAAGCTGATAGACACTCATATAACAGTATTCGAACACCCTGATGATGAAAATGCTCATGTCTGCAGTGGGAGACCAAGATTCAAGGACTGTTTTTGAACTGGAGCTCTTGACTTCTACCTGATTCTCCTGACAATCCAACTGTTCTGTTCCACTTGCACCAGGCAGCGATTCTTCTCTGCCATGCCATTCTCTATTTGCGAAAACTTTCCCAACAAAAGGTTAATCAAAAGTGGTGTGTCCCTGTAAATCCCAGTGCGTTTTCACAGAGAGTTCTAAAGAAAATGACCAAGAGAAGTTGCCATGGGATCTACGCTATTTCTCCACAAGTGTAGCAGGAATCTCCAATTATCAGTTTTCTATGTATCAACAAGCTCTTTCACTATATTCTCTTCCCAAATTGCTATCTGCCCTAGTCTAAACTGTCACAGCACTGTTACACACCATTTTATACCATGCCCAGTAAGAAAAATCTGATGCTTCTTTGGCACTTCTAATTACTGGTGTTGATAAAAGCAATTAGTTCTAGTGGGTGGAAATTACATGCAGATCTGTATACAAATGGTATGGTTACTCTACACAGTCTATCATTGCCAGCCGCAACTTGCTCTCCTGAGAGCAGAAAAACCTTAAAAG
Organism: Fulmarus glacialis; assembly: GCF_000690835.1. Taxonomy (NCBI): domain Eukaryota; kingdom Metazoa; phylum Chordata; class Aves; order Procellariiformes; family Procellariidae; genus Fulmarus; species Fulmarus glacialis. Next base: position 176,033 of record NW_009209793.1, read on the forward strand.
TGCTCTGTCCTTAGCAATGGTGAATATTTGCTCATTCATATGGATTAGTAAACCAACCATAATAGTGTCAAATAGACCAAGTAAAAAAAGAAAAAAGTCTCCCCAACTCCCAGGTAAGTTTTCTATATCTGAAACATGCTGGTTTGTTTAAGCAAAATGTTCCATTTAACATTATAATCATGATGAAATTTCACTGAAAAAATACTTGAAAGGAAATGTTTTAATTAGGCTTCCTTTAGAGATGGGAAGAAAACATATGTTTAAAAGTCTTTTAGAAATTAAGGTTTTGTTTTGATTTCTGAGTCTCAACTGGAGGTTTTCTATTTTCCTCCTTCTTCAGCCCAATAAAATTCTTGGCGAGGGGGATATTTTGGAGAGAAATTTCTAAACCACATGGCTCTTTCCACTTTAGAGTGAAAATCAACATGGAATTGTCTGAATTTCCTGCATTCCTGAAAACCTAAATTCTGTTTTTCAGCTAATGTTAATTAGCCCTTTTAATTATTGAATCACAGAATCATTGAGGTTGGAAAGGACCTTTAAGATCATCAAGTCCAACCGCTAACCTAGCACTGCCAAGTCCACCACTAAACCATGTTCCTAAGCGGCACATCTACATGTCTTTTAAATACCTCCAGGGATGGTGATTCCACCACTTCCCTGGGCAGCCTGTTCCAGTGCTTGACAACCCTTTTGGTGAAGAAATTTTTCCTAATATCCAATCTAAACCTCCCCTGAGGTTGAGCCAAATTCAAAACAAATTCAAAAAGCCATTATCCTGCCATGGTAACTGAGCTGCTCCAAGAGTGGGCTTGACTCTGTTTCCTCACCAAATGAAAGAAACTAGAACAAAAAATGTCACTTCTACATCCTAAACTTGAATTTTGTGCTGTTCTACGCCAAGCGTGTGGCTCACTATGGTTGGAATTGGAAGTAGGTCCTGACAGAAGATCCCCGCACGAAAGAATTGCCAGGACCTTCACTCCAGTTTTAGCCATGGGAAAGTGAGGCTGCGCAGGTTACCCACCTGTGATTAAGTGGATTCCAGCACCTGCTGAAAGCTTTGCTCAAAACAGGATAAATTTTTAATCCCTCCAAATTGTCTCTGCAGCTGCAGAAGGTTTCCTCTTCCTTTTCTAAAATATTGATAAGGTGGGAGCAATATTCTGCAGGGAGAAAAGATCAGCATTAAAAATGAAATCTCCGCCCCCTAAGCAGCTACCATTTTTATGGGAGCTGTTCATGGATTATTCTTCATGGATTATCTTCAAAATATCTGTCTTGGCTGTTTTTCCTGATGAGTATCCTGACTTTCCATGGTGATGACGTGTGCATCTTCTTGTGGACTTTGAAAGGCTATGAAAATGTAGGCAAAACATCTTGTGACCATCTTGTGACACAGATAGCAAAGTTAATGACAAGCTCTGCCCTCACCCAGTGCAAATCCAGCATACTAATTCCAAATTTCTCCTAAAGAGCAACTTTTCCCCTCTGATTTGCATTTTCTGCCATCCCATTGCCTTTCTAGGGTCTGCAGGGCCATGAAACAGACATAACAAAGCATTGCATCAGAAGAATTTAACTAGTGCTTTTCAGCGTTCCAGGAAAGTTTAACCTACATCTTTATCCTAATCAGAACCTGCAGATTTTTTGAAATCCTCTCCTCGTAATTATTGTTTATAGTTAATACCACAGTAGTACCCAGAATAGAGCTGGTTGAGTATTTTAGAACAAAATGCATTTTCAGGAAGTAAAGCAATTGACATTACAACTTTGACATGGTTTAACCCCAACCAGGAACTAAGCCCCAAACAGCAACTCGCTCACTCCCCCGCGGTGGGATGGGGGAGAGAGTCGGAAGGGTAAAAATGAGAAAACTCGTGGGTTGAGGTAAAGACAGTTTAATAGGTAAAGCAAAAGCCGCGCACGCAAGCAAAGTAAAACAAGGAATTAATTCACTCCTTCCCATCGGCAGGCAGGTGTTCAGCCATCTCCAGGAAAGCAGGGCTCCATCACACATAACGGTTACTTGGGAAGACAAACGCCATCACTCCGAACGTCCCCCCCTTCCTCCTTCTTCCCCCAGCTTTATACGCTAAGCATGACGCCATATGGTATGGAATACCCCATTGGCCAGGTTGGGTCAGCTGTCCTGACTATGCTCCCTCCCAGCTTCTTGTGCACTGGCAGAGCATAGGAAGCTGAAAAGTCCTTGACTATATAAACACTACTTAGCAACAACTAAAACATCGGTGTGTTATCAACATTATTCTCATACTAAATCCAAAACACAGCACTATACCAGCTACTAGGAAGAAAATTAACTCTATCCCAGCTGAAACCAGGACAAACTTAAGATGAGAGAAGGTTGGTTTTGATGAATTTTATGGGAATGCTGGCCAAGTCAGGGATGGAATTTCTGGTCAAAACACAGAGCAAAAGTACACCTGACTATCCCCTAGCAGGGGCTATCGGGACTTGAACTTTAAGCAGGGACTTGAACTTTGCTCTCTCACACTCACAGTGAGTCACAAAACTCTAAGATACCAGGGATGCTGGTGGAACTTCTGCACGTAAAATATTCAACTGTATTTGGTTCCTTCTGAAACAGACTTGCAATTTCTATGTGTTTGAAATCTCAAAAATGTTTCTGGCACAGCAGAACAACTTCCTAACCAAGGCAAACCTACAAGACCCAGTAAGTGGTGGGACGTAGTAGTGGGACTGTGCTGCTACTGAGACAGACACTAAGAAGTGTTTCAGCCTCTGCCCTGAAATATTGTCATCCTTGTGTCACAAGTGGAGAACAGGACAACAGACATGTGGAGAACAGGACAACAGACATGTGGTCATACACAGAGTTTCACACAGAACTGAACCCAGAACTTCAGGACCCTGTCCAACGTCTTTCACGTGTAATCATCATTCAACTGCCTTCCAGCTGACTGGCTCTTCAGCATAAGGTCATACCATAAATTGCAAACAACCCTAAGGATGAAACCATTGATCTCTAATCTCTAGTTTTGTTATCTGTTACAGTCTCTTCTATAATCACATTTCTTCTGCTTTTATTACTTTGTCAAACAACATGCTTTTTTCCTTAAAACAAGTTTTTTTTCCTGCTACTGGTGTAACATTTTCAATTAACTGTATTTGAAAAGATCACAGATGGGTGAACAGGCTTGGAGAAACCAAAAAATGACCTCTACCAAAATGTCCAAAATGTGTGAAGCAATCCTGTCTTTATTTTGATGTTAGATAAAAATGTGAGTACTCACTTTTCCCAACTAGAGCTTGTTAGAATTCTTTTAATTAAAAAAATTTGAAAAATTTTAACTTTTTGTACAAGTGCTAAAAATGTTGAAATGTCATCTTTGAATTACCAGATTATCCTCAATCTTAACCCTTCTTAGGTTCTTCATTTTCATCCACTCCAATGTTTTTCATGTTTCCATAACATGGAATTACTTGTAATTTTAGTTGTACTTCTCATTTATATTTTTAGGTCCAGCCATTGAGAAACTGTGTGTGTTGCTGAAGCAGGTAAGAACTGCTGTTCTCATTTAAGAAATTCAGAGAAGGATCAGGCATAGACCCATCAGAAATTTTTCTAGTTTTCCAATGGGAAATTCAGTTTCAAGCAATATCCAACTTTTGCTGAAAATACTGTTTTCTCACTGAAAAGCTGAACCATCAAAATACAGTATATTTTAATTCTGAAATACTGCAATTATACTATGCGAGAATTTTTCATTTGCCTTTTTCCTGTTCTCCTCTATGACTGGAGCTCTCCTGGTCTACATCTTCCAGAATGTGGCACAGACACTTGGCAGACATGATTCATTACCTACGCTCTGGTCATGAGCAGAGACGCCTCATGGGATGTACAGCCTGACCCTGGAACAAACACTACAGGGAGTGCCAAATTAAGACAGAATGACAATGCCTATCAGGAACCAACAGTGCAATAAAATACATAAAGTTTTATATATATATAAATAAAATTAAAGCCTAACTAATATAGATAAAATACATGATTTCAACCTTTCACTGAAAATTCCACACTTGCAAAGGAAGATAAATTCCACTTCCTGATTGAATCCAGGTAAAGATTCAGTTTGTAATCCCTCAGTCACTCAGGGCAAATTCAGGACTAGAATTCTGCAATGAGATTTTGGATTGTTTTGGATGCATTTCTATTGCATGTTCATGCCTTGAATTCTTAATCTGCTTCCTGCTTTCAAACTACTGAAAACTTAAATCTGATTTTGAGTACCCCACATTCTGAAACTTGCCAGTCCCTCAAGGGCCAGCATGTGTAGATGACTTCTAACCCAGGCGTATATGCTGTTTAAATGCCCTTGAGTCACCTCATCTGATGTTGTAACCGCCCTTCTTCTTACACTGTCATAGGTGTATGTGGAATTTTCTCTAATTCCCAGCTGCTGCCACCCACATTTGTAACCGAGCAAAAAAATTTCTCACTCTTAGCCCTACTATGTTTCCACCTCACAATTTCTCAAATTTAAGCAGTGAGAAAATAATTTGAAAATCAGAAAATCTCTTGAGAGCTTTATTAATTGCTAACAGGTAGCTGAAAATAAGCACACCCATAGTTATGCCACAGACAATGAGAATTAACATTTCACCAAGTATTACAAAAGACTGATAGTATAACTCTAAGACAGACTTATAATTATTAAAAACATTCCACTATGTGACATAATCCAGTATGATTCCAAGCCCCTTTCACTATCTTTTGATTAATTCTAGATATAATGCTATAATAGCTTGAGCTAATCTAAACATGGATGGGAAGCCATACCAATAAAAACTAATTTTTTTTTGGTTAGGTTACTTTTCAGCTGGATCCCTATGCTCCCTATGCTTTCTCACTTGACAGCTGCATGCACAAGGGAAGGTATGGGATTGCACAACCAAGGGCAAGAAGACAGAATATATGGCAGCCTCCATCACTCAGTTTTAGCTGCTAGGTAACCACAACTCAGAGTTTACTAGTTCCCTTCCCTTCTACTTCTGATTGCATAATAGCAGACTTTTTGAAGTAGGGTATAGTCTGAGAAGCATTTAAACTGTTACTGCTAAATTGGCCTGTCTGCTAGCAGAAGTGTCTAGGGTAGCAGGAATACTGCCAAAACATCATGATGTTGCAGCAAAACACTAACAACATTCGTCCAAGACTTGTAAGTCACATTGCAAAGATCTTAGTAGGTTTGCTAAATGCTAAACTTCTTGTTAGAGCTGCACTAGCAACTCTATTTCAGGCAGAAAATACTAGGGCCAGCCAATCTGGGAGCTATGGTTTTAGACCAGGTCTTCTATCTTACTCATACGCTACCATCGAACACATACTGTCACCCCACAAAGAAGAAAAAGGTAGCAAGAGCCTCCGACTCAGCAGTATCTTGGGGAAAAGTAGCAAGTATATGAACAGTTGTCGCCTATTGAAAGGAACATTTCATTTTACATTAGACCAGGTGAGTGTATTTGTCAGCAGGCTCCAGGAATCGGCTCTGACATTAAAGTAGTCCCCTGGGTTGGAATGACTGGGGTACAGAAGTACTTTATTCTTCTGTAACACCCGGTGCTTTGGCTTCACCACTGTCTGAGCCCAAGCTTTTCTTTAATCTACTGTGTGGGCCAAAGGAGAACAATTTAACTCAGATCTAGGTCTCTGTTATAACACTGCTGCTCAGCCACTTCCCTCAGCTGAGCCTGGTCCAAATGGGTCTGTAATTGGAATCAGAAAAAGGAACATTCAGCTACAGTTAGCAGTGTGTTAATTATTAAAGGCTAAAGGGCCCCACAGTTATTAATATTACAGTGTGAATTTCTCTTCCTCATTTGGGGAGGAGAGGGGACTCTGCAGTGCTGTTTAAGAACTGACAGAGGTAGTAACACAATTTGGTTCTTTCTCCACTGTTGACACAGTTACCAAAGTAACTGTGTCAAACAAAAACAAAAAGGATGTGCTTCCCTTTATTGCTAAGCTTCCTCAAAGAGTTCAGTGCAGCACTTACAAGAACAAAAGCACAGCTATGTATCCCTGGAGGGAATGCAGAAATTGTGGTCTTCCTCTGGGACATCTAGAGGTCCTTCTCTATGCCCTGATCATAAAAAACATTTATGTACATACTTACTTTGAATATCTCTATGGAATTTGTCTTGCCCTAATTAGGTATCTTGATTTCAGTGAGATGACTACATATGCTTAAGTATTTTTTGTATGGTGTTGCAGTAGTTGTGCCATGCAATCCAGAGAGACACAGGCTGCTTATAATAGCTTATATGACCATTATTCACTTCCAATTAGAAAACAAGTACATTTATGGATACCAATTCCGGATCCTCTAGCCAACATCCCTGGCACTAGTTTTATTTCCATAGGGCCCCTGTGTATATCACTCTAAATCCTACTGCTCTGCACAGTGAAGCTGTAGCAATGCTAACTTGACATGAAGTGGGCAGAATCTGAGAAGTCTGCAATAACTGCAGTAAGTTTTGCATATGGCAGAATGAAGAATTTGGGCTTCCTCCCACAAGACTGTATAAGAAGTCACTATAAATAACTTACCCTGTCTATGTAGAAGAAAACCATGTTTTGCACACTTGCCATAACAAATAAGACAAGCCATATATGAATAAATAGTGGTTGTTTTATTTTGGAAGACAGAAAAAGGGAAGGTGTTCCCTCTCCAGTGCACCGTGTTCTCTTTCCCGCTGCCTCCCAGTTTCGGCACTGCCTTTAGCCATTCGGTAAACACCCATCACTCTACCACCACACTAACTTACAGAGACAGTGAGCTGTTCCTAGTCAGACCCCACCAATTGGTTATTTTTAAAAAGCAATAACTACCTGAAATTTCAGCCCCATGTTGGCACCATTTCCTCGCCTCCACAACTTACAAAGACACCAAGGTACGGTGCCACCTGCCTGACACCACACAGTGATGAACGGCTGTTGCGAGCAGGAGTAAGGTGTCCCTCCGTAGTGCATGTTCTGCTGGGTAGCACTGCCACTCACACGGCACCACGAAAGAGCATCCCAAAGCATGTTCTCTTGTCAAGAAGACCCATTCAGAGTAGGTCAAAACACAGATCATCCAGACCATATAAAATTCAGACTTTCAGAAACGTATTTTTGTCCCAAACTGAGAGTCAAAGATGATGTTTTCCCTCGGACAGCATTTGAAAGGCTTTTAAAAAACATATTATTATTTTAACAATACCAAAAGGTTCCTTTTTCCACAAAGTAAGACCATTACATTTTGAGAGTTTAAGTCACTAGGATAAAAAACTATAAAATTAAGAATTATTTTGAAATTGCGTATCCCCATAAACTGATAAACTGAATCAATAAAGGAAAACAAGCTAAATTGCAATTATAAAGTCAAAGTGAGTAATTTACATTTTTCTCCATTAAAAATTCATTGAGAAGTGACATGTGCCATGAAATGTTTCAATTTCGGCAAAACTGCTGTTTTCAATGGAAAACTTCCATCCAAACATTTCTGAAGTGTTACATGGGTGGTTTTCTTAAGTTTCCTTGCAACAACAGTGCCACCCACTGGCTGCTGCAAGTCCTTCACACAAGAACACTTGCAACTAACTTTCTCTAGGGAAAAAAAGGATTCTGGTCTTGCCCTGCAACCACCACTGACCAAAATACTGCAATTGAGGAGCTGACTCTTCTCTTTCAGAGCCTACTAAACAACAGGAGTGTATTAGTCAGCTGGTTACAGCAACGACAGCACTGCAGAGGATGGTGTCTTGCTAATTTTCACCACCATTACTACAGCAGAGGACTGCTACCTTGTCTTCATCTCCATAATAGGACATGAAAGGTAGCTGGAGTGTCATATACCAAAAATCATTAGGATATTTTATCTTAATCTCTGCTGATCAGTTAGTGCCCCAAACCATAATGAAGCTAGTACCAGTAATTTGGAGATGTAAATTAACACCACCACATTAGCATCTACCTGGTTGTTTCAGGGAGTATGAAATACAGGAACAACAGGAAGGTATGCCATTTTCATTCACAGCACCTTCACACAAAATCTGCCTTATCCATCTCCTAGAAAAATAAGTCTCCGTGGCATTTACAGCACAAATTACCTGGAATATTTTGTAGGTGTTACATGTAGCATATGCTGCAAACTGTCAGCAAGAACATAGATGTGGTGTTAGCGGACATGAGCAAAGCTAGTGCAAGTACAGGAATTCTATTGATAAAGGTTTTTTTCTTGTAATTGGGGGTAAATCTGAAACATTTAAAAACTTTCAGACAAAACAATTACTATTAAAAACATGCTGAAACAGTTAATTTGGACAAAGCTGAAACGTTTCATTTTGCCTTCCTCAGACATCACAAACTAATCAAGACAGAGAAATGATTCAACCTCAGAAAAATAAGTGTCTCTTGAATAAGCTTC
>NW_009209794.1:0-8096 GCF_000690835.1 Fulmarus glacialis
GGCAGTCCGGAGGGTGGCGGTCCGGCTGGGCGCGGTCCTGCCAGGATGGGCAAATGCTGCTCCAAGTGTTTTTCCCGCGCTCGGTGCGAGGACGAGACGGTACTTTTGCCTCTTTTTATCCTTCAGGGAAAGGGCAGGAAGGTGGCCGTTACCGTGATTGAGCCTGTGCTGCTGCTTCTGGCTGGCGGAAAAAGAGAGGGGAGCGGTGCTCGTCTTATTTAGTGTGCTGGACTCTCCTTCGCTGGGGACAAGTCTAGCTGTCGCTTTCCCATGCACTGCAGTGCCTTACATAATTTTATCCTGCAGTCTAAATGCAAGGGTTGGATTTTCGTTGGCATCTTCTGTAGTAACAGGCGGCTTGATTTCTTGCTATGCTTTTCATGCATTTTTAATAACCCTGTGGAGTACAAGTTATAAAGGAAACTTGTACAGAGTTTTAAAGTTTGAAGCAAAATTATTCAAACTCTAGCTGTCCTAAGGTTTTACCTCTCTAATGATGCTCCTTTCTGGCAGAGGATTGATCCTCCAATCTAGAAGTGAAACAAGGCAAAACTACATGGTTTTTTTATGTCAGGGTGAATCTAAACCAAGCAAATTCCCAGGCACCAAAATGGGTCATGTAACGAACATCGGTGCAGAGGTAAGTACATAGCTACAGGTAGCAGGAGACTAGCATGTGGGAGAGAAGTTGTGGGACATTTCTAACACATAGCTTTTCATGCTGTTCTTCGGGAAATTTGCCTGGATTTTAAGTATGTACAGAAGAGGGAGAGAACGAACATATGCATTTAATTTGCTTAATAGAAAATATCTCGGCAGAAACACATGCTTGTGCAGTGTATTTTGTTAGAGTTTGACTTTCTAAAATATTCATATACTCGGTCTAATGAAAAGCTGATAGTGTCTCCCATTTGCCTAATAATACGATCAAATATAGCTTAAGATATGCTGCTAACCAGGTTAAGAAAAAATGTATGGCTTAATATACAACCTGTTAAAGAACAGTCACTGGGGGATATCTAGGTGCTTGTAAACTTTAACCTAAAGAGAATTATGAGGGAGGATTACCTGATAACTAGCATGATTGAAACAGCAGTGTTAAAACGCCTCTTTTTTGAAAGAAGACTGTAGATCATTTTGAACATCAGCTGCAGTGGGATTCAGTTATTGCTTCTACAAGTATCATCTAAGTATTTATTGGTACAAGAGAATTCCCAATGTATATGCTTCTCTTTCCAATGATTATATAAGGCCTTGCCCAGGGAACTCTGAATAAAGCACAACAGTGACTAAGCACCATTTGCAGGTCAGTCTTTTTTTTTTTTTTAATATTTTGAAAGCATTGGATACAGAAAACCTGTTCTGAAGGAGCAGTTTTAATAACAAGTGCCACAGAGCATCTGTGTGCAGTGCATACTTTTAGGAGGTAGAGAACTGGAAAGTGTTCGTGGAGATACTGTACATATATTTGGACCTCAGAATATAAGCAAGCATGTAAGTTGCCAGGGAGGAGAGACTTGTTGATTTGGGGAGGTAACTCCAGGCTCCCGTGTTTACTTCCTAGCTGCAGTTGACTTCCTATGGAGATCTGGGCAATTTTCCGATGTTCCTTGCCCGATCTGACCCATTTGTGCAGTCGATCTACTATTGCTTATCTATTGTTAAAAAGTACCTGGAAGTAATTAATTAGCATTTCTAATGAATTAGTATCTCTCAGGTAGTTTGCAGTTCTCAGAGGAGAGATACTCTAAGGCAAACCTCAACTCTGCCTCCCCATCCCACAATTATTGCCCATCCAAAGTAAAATCTTGACCTGTCTCACTGACGATGTCTCCTCGAGGATGTCTAGGCTGCCGGCTGAAGCTCCATGCAACTAAAGCAGAGCCTTTCCTCTCCCCCCAAGCCTTCATCACGACTTCCCTTCTTCATCTCTTTGGACAACACCAGCATCTTGCCCATCCTCAGGCCTGTATCATGGCATCTTTTACTAAGTTATTTTTCCAGATCCTCACACACAGTTATATCTAAATCTTGCAGATTTTTTTCTGAACTACACTGCTAAGTTTTGGCCACTGTTATTTAATTGGATGAATTCCTCCTTCCTTCCTACCTCTCTGCCTACCTGCCTGACTACCTGTCAGTTTTTCTGGAGCTGCTTGGATGTTGCACCAATAAAAGTCATACCTCAGCCTATCCTCAGGGACTTTTGAGTTGAATGGAAAATACATAAGTGCCATTTTCAGTGTCTGTTTTACTTGCTGAAATGCAGTCCGACTTTGAGCCTTTCAAGGGCAAAATATTGGGAGGTCTGTATGTTGTAAAGCTGACGATAGGAAGAATAATTGCTACTGTGTCTTCTATTCAACAGAGCAGTAGTTTAAGCACAGAGCAAATATATAATTCTACCTGTTCTGTTCCATTTTTCTTTCTGTCTGAGGAGATGGGACATACTCCAGACACAAGACTTAACCATTGTGTTCTAGAGTACAGGTGGGAGGAAGAAGGTTTCCTTCATCTCCATCATGTCTGTAATTTTATTTTATGAAAAGTACTTAAGTATCAGATTCATTTCTTGGGATGCAGCCAAACTCATCAGTTTTCCAGGCAATAATGAAATCCATCATTCATTAAAAGTACCTGAAATATAAATGCAACCTTTTAATTTGTACAAAACCCACTGTTTTGGTTTCACATTTTGGCCAGAAAAAATTAATCCCAAATGACTTCGAAGCAGTTTTTTTCTCCCTTGCCACTTAACTGCCACACTGAAATGCCGGATATTTGCACAATCTCCTTACAGTGTCTATGACTTTTTCACCCACTGGAAACGGCTGTGTCACTAGTATGGTCACTGAGCCTTTTTAAACCTAAGTTGGATTTGGCCCTTAGTCACTCAGCCTCAATGACTCCAGCGGTGCCTAGTGAAGGGCGCCTACAAAGCTCCTTTGATACGCTGAGCCTGTCAGACACAAAACTCTTGGGAGGCCAGCAAAGGTTCCTGGTTACCTTGTCTCTCTTTCAAATACTTTGTTGAGATAAATATTAAGGAAGATTGATTAATTCAATGGGATATCCCATTAATTTGGTTTCTTACACATTTGTTTTGGCAGATTTTTCCTCACGTGCTTGTGAATTTTCTAATTGCTTTGATGTTTTGACATTGGACCTGTATGAATCTCAGCATTGGACCTGATAGCTTTACGTTCTCACGTTAGACCCAGTTTTGCTCTACTGTAACGCTTGGTTTTCCTACGTGCTGGCATTCCCAATTCCCCGGCTGCAATGACACTGAAGTGCTGGTTATCTGCAGAGCCACATTGATGATAACAAGGAGAGGCTTTTTCATTTTGCATTAATGTCGTGTTTACACTGGTCGCAGGAACACGTGCGGTCCAAACCTATCATGGTACACTGACAAAGCAGGTTACAGTAACAGAAAATGTCAGGGATTTGTAAGTTCACTGTGCATCCATGAGGCTGATAACGATGATTAGCCAAAACTACACCTTGCCTCTCTTGCAGAAGAGGAAGATAAGGACTCATGTGCTATTGCTCTCTAAAAGAACCCTCTGAGAAAGAGGGACTACTTAAGACCTTGGCAATGAGGGCAACCCTTGCACATCTGACCTCCCAGGAAACATAAGTATGAGGTCCCGAAGAGCAGTCAGAAAGCTGTAATCAAAATAAAATACAATGCAAGAAGTATTGGCAGGGAAGGCACGTGACAGCAAAGGCACCTGAGCTGTGCCAACACCGGCTGCTTGAGATAGCCCCAGAGGCTGCTCTGGAAACCACGGCCCCAGCGTGGTGGGAGGCAGCCAGGAGGTCCACTGTCCTGGTGGGGTGGTGTCCATGCTGGAGCTTGAGTTACGGGATAGCATTTTTAAGCTGGCACCATGGCGATTCTCCACTCTTTTGGAGAGGGTCTCATCACCAAGTGTCCTCAAGGGTAGGACAAACCTTACCTAAGATAAAACAATGTAAAATAGCAGTCTGTAATATTTCTTATGGGGGATCAAAATTTTAACAACTTTTTTTTGTAGGATGTAATTTTTTTACTTGCTTTTGATTTTCTTCATGTTAAGTAGAATAGTAGCAATCCCACTGAGTTCTGCTTATCTGTAGGTGCTGGCAATGATTTGTACAGAGCTCCCTTGCTTCAAATGGCTTTTGTTTCAAATAGTGGGAGCTGGTAATTTGAGTGGGTTCTTCCCATCTGCAAGTCCCGCATTCAGTATATCTCTGTGCACATGCCTTCAAGGGCACCAGTCCTGGCAATCTGTCAAGAACACTTCTTAAAATGACTGCAGTGAGTTAAACAGACGGTATGGGCAGATGCAGTGATGTTCACCAAAAGGGGAAACCTTATCTCTGCAAGACTGCTGGTTTGGGAATCTGTGTGAAGGGCTATGTTTTTTTAACATACCAGGCTATATTTATCCAGATCTTTTTATTTCTTCGTAGCTTTTTTACTAATTAAAACAACAACAACAACAACGAAAACCCAACAGCAAAACTCCACTCTGTTTTATTCTGAACCTGATGCGGTCGGTCAGGACTGGGGACTCTGCAGTCCTGGCACACAAGCCCCTGTGCATTACTCAGCAGCGTATGGAGCTGGCTGTTTGGAAGAGCCCAGCCTTGTGCGCCTGGCTTCTTCCCATAACTGAGTAAGAAGGATGCCCGCATAGCCTGGGTCTCCTCAGGCACCCGAGGCTCTTGAATCAGCTCAGCCAATCGCTCAGTTTACAGCAAAACTTTCCAGAAAGTTTGTCCCTTGGAACTGGTAGAAATCATCCCAAAAGGGCAGTGTGTAAAGGATAATTTAAATTCCAGACTCCAATTTCTTGGTATTACAACAAATAAAACTCTTGTGTTATTTCTCTTAACAGAGTTAAAAATTAGATGCAGGAAAAATAAACAGAAACATTAAGCTTTGAAATCTTTTTTTTTTCCACTTTCATTTTGGTAAGACAGAACTAATTTGCTATCCTATCTGCGCTGTATCCTGCTGCCGAAATAATCTTTTCTGTGCCCTGGATTTTTATTAGCCTTGCTTGCTTATTACCGAAAGATTTACTTTCTAGGACTCCTTTTAATTCCGTTTGCTACTACACCGCCTTTTCTCTTGAATATGATTTTTCTGTAATGTCCTTTAAAGATTCTTGGCCTTTTCTAACCTAGGACATATTTATAGTAGCCTGGTCTAGTTTTCCTAACCATTGGTGATCTTCCCAGCAGGATACGTTCCTTTGTCTTCTTCCTAATGTGATTCAGGATACATTCCAATTTAAAGTTCCCTTATGCTTGAACCGTTGTGCTGGGATTTATTGTACTAAACCAAACTCCAATAGATTTTCCTGAGGCTTTTCTTTGTCAGTTTGCACAGCACTCATGAGATATCTGCTGCCAAAGTCCTTGCATTTTAGTAATAACACCTTAGCATTGTTAATGTAAATATGTTTTAATTTTCCTTTGGCCAGCTCATCTGTTTTAATTCCTTAAGTATTCAGTTTTCTTTTGAGAAAGGTCAACCAAAGGAGCTCTTGTCCTTTGCAGACAAGAAAATACCAGAAATAAATGTGGAAATAGGCATAAACATGAGGCCATTAGTGGTGTCTGTATGGGTGTGCCCACCATGCCTAGAATGGTGTAAGTACAGTAATCTGCTCAGCAAATTTGACTGTGTGAGCATATTACTATGTTTAGAGGTAGTTAAATGCAGGCATAAATAGCTCAAAGTGTTTTTACAGAATTAATAAAATCATCTTGTACATGCAGTCCAGCCATAAATGGTACACAGATTGAACACAAAATGACAGAAAAATACAAATGTCTTTTTAGACACAAAGGAGTAAACAGAGAATTCTGTGCTGCCCTGTGCACGTGAGTCTGTGTACATGCATTCATAGAGATACAAGGTATTTGTAGCCAGTGAGTTGTGGCTCCTAAGCTTGATTTAAAAACTGAATGAGTTTATTATAATCCCCTGCCCCCGCAAAAAAAAAAAAAAAAAAAATCTGAGGAATCAATCTAATCTGCTTTGCTAAATGAACATGTGAAAGTGCTTATCTGGGATGAACCTGGGGACTATACGTATTTCTCTCTCTTTTTCCTTAAACAGAATGAAAATGCCCTTGTGAAAATAAAGGAGTTAGGAGTCGAGCTTGCAAAGATCAGGGATGAAGTTGGTAAGTAATACAAGCAAAGTGATAACAAAAGTGATTTTCTCACTTTACACAAAAGCAGTTATTCCCTGTGACCTGATCCTGGGGAACCTGCATACATGCGATAAAGTGTCTTCTGAAGCCAGTGGCAAGGGGTTTTGTGGCTTTGCAGGGAACCGTGATTTTACCTCTTTGTTATGGAAATGGGTCCATCACCACACCCACTGGAGCTAGATGTGCATCCTCTTTACTAGACAAATGGGTCTTCATAAATCCATAGCATCCGTTCTCAAACTATATACCACCACTGCCAATGAGAAAGCACAGCGTGATGAGAAATGGGAACTTGGGACCTGTGGTGCACGGTGACTGGGAATGCATCACTTACTTATGTACATTTGCATGTTTTGCAGTTCAGCTACAAACTGAAGGACACCAAGCTCAGAACTTACTTTTTAGTATCTCTAAGGTCTCTTCCTGGTTGAAAGATGACAAAAGCAACGTGTCCCATTCGGTCTGTGTATTCCACGTGTACCTGCATGCACCACTTTTCCTGTTTGGTTTCTGATCTAGACAGGAGAGACAGGGAGGGTGTAAAGACATTGCAACTCTTGAGAGAGAAGATGGGCTTTGGTGCTGGCTTCAGCCAACAGGCTGAGTTCTTTTGGGCTTAAATCTCCCCAGAACGGGTGTGACGTTGGGTTCATCTATCCCAGGGCAAACAGAGAGGAGGAAAGGCACCTGGAGGAAGGACCATTGGGGCAGGGGACACCCTAAGTACCAAAAGGTGGTGGAACCACTGATGACTGGAGCTGTGAACAGGGGGAACCTCTCAGCTTTCCCTGCATGTGGGACCCCAGGTGCTGGGTCGTACATTAAGCACAGATTGTGCCATGTGGCGGGAGGGTGACTTGGTTCGCAAAGGGGAGCCAGGCCAAATCCCTGTGAGGTGAGCAGAACTGCAGATCATCCCTGTGCTTCGTCTTCACCTTGCCTGTAACAACTCACTGCGGAAAAGTTGAGCCCAGCCCTTTTCTGATGCCCAGCAGCTTGTGCTCCCTGCTGTGCTCCTCTGAAATTTTTTGGCTGATCATCATTTCATAGAGAGCTTTATTGTCCCCATGGCCAAAGGATACTGCAGCAATAGCAAAACAGCATTTCCAGTTATTCCCTGATGCCTGCCTTCATCCATCCTCTGCATCTCCACAGGAGTTGTTGCCACCGGTGCATTCTTTAGGCAGGGCACATCTGAAGCTCTCCATTGAATACCCACTTCTCATTTGAAAGCCCTACCTCTTTCTAGCGGGTTGGGTTTGCTCATTTTCATGAGTGCTTTTGCAAGTGGGGGTGACATGGGAAGGAAGGAGAGGTACAGTGCTGAAGATAAAGAGCTCTGCTTCCATTTACACCGTGTTTGTACAGCTGAGGTGAATACAAATCACTGGTGGTTTTGCTGGAGAACTTTGCCAGGGATATAACTGACTGCCTGTTTGCGGGTCACAGAGCAGCATGTTCAGTGACAGGAGATCACTGCACTGCGGGCCCTTGCCATTGCTCTTGTGCATGCAGCAGTAGATACCTCCTCTGCACAAAACTGAGTCCTGATGGAGTACATGGAGAAAGTTTTGGTAAGAACCCCAAATATTCCAGAAGAGCAGACTGAGGTCTCGGCTGAGCTGTACTGCTTCAGAAGGGAGATTGGCCATAGACGTGTCTGTGCTCTCTTTCTCAGAGAGGGGAAAGATGGTGTGAGATAGTCCTTTCCTCAGTGGTCCTGTGGGAATGTTTACTGGAGAGGAGCCATCACAGGCCACCTCTTCCTGAGCAAGCCGCCACTCTAGGAGACATCGAGATGCTGAGCAGAGGCTGTTTAGGAGCAACAGGGGTGGCTGGTGATCTGTCCTGCTTGTTGGAGGTAATCGTTTCCCT